>NC_049218.1:0-247500 GCF_013347855.1 Anguilla anguilla | reverse complement strand
GTTTCCCAAACTCTACTCCATAATCCTGTTTTTACCTGTTATGGTTTCAAATGCACACCACTATTTACAAAATGCCAGCAAAGCATGGTAGTAATAATAGTAGCTTCTTTAATATTTACCTTTAGTGAAAACAAATATTTTTTAGAGTTATGAACAAAGTAACCTGGCCAGGAAAGATAAAGTTAAGACTTCGACTGAAGCCTTATTTCACATATTTACAGGGGAGGTTGCAGAATAAATCATCCAGAGCTTTTAGAGGTCAGAACGACTCACCAGGATTCAGCGCTTTTCTGTGTGAAATCGCTTCAGCCAATGGTGCTGGAGCAAAGAGCATTCCCATTTCAGCTCTAGACTATCAGCCTGTTAACAGAAATGCAGTATTCCCTTAAAAAACTAGCGTCTTAGCATTCGCAAGATAGAGAATTTAAGTTTCAGTTTGTATTCAGGTGAAATATGTACATAATACATTTATACACATTACAGGCATTTAGCAGTCACTCTTATCCAGAGCAATTCACACAAATTTTTACATATAATTTCAATAGCATGCATTCGTACAGCTGGATATATACCGAAGCAATGCAGGTTAAGTACTGTGCTTCAGAGTGCAGGGTACAGGTGTCCAACCGGAGAGCTAAACCTGTAATCTTTATGTTATGAGACCAGCTCCTCACCCATTACACCACAATAAAAAATGAAACTTTTCAACTTTCAAACGGTTAAAGTTATCTTTTAATATGGCCTTGAGCAGCCATGCATGTGAAATAAATTATGAAGTGCATATTCAGAATGTATGGAGGATTTAATTCTGATTTCATTCCACTCTGTCCTCGCCTGACCCTGAAATCGATCGAGGTACGCCATCTTTAAGAACATTCCAACCCTTTAAATGGTCCTTCTTTTTAGAACGTATGACAAACAGTGATTCACCTCCCCATCTGCCGCGTCTCCAATTCACATGACGTCAAACTCACTCCTGAAAAAGCAAGCCTGATACACGTTTCCCTCAGTCCTCCATCCTCAGGTCCTCCAATGGGTGGAGCTAGTAAAGGACACAAGGAAAGGAAAGGTTAGCGCTTTAGCTAGGAGGCCCAAGTGCTGCTGTCAGACTATGAGACAAAGAAAGAGGAGGCAGATAAAATAAGCAAACACATTTGCTACTTAAGTTTTTCTTTTGTACATACAGGCTTTTTTAATCAACATCAGGCCTGTGTGGTTGTCTCTTGCGCTGACCATCCTATTCTCACTGCCTGTAGTTGGATGGATTCCCTACACAGGGCTATACTTAAATTCTTTTGTAGTACTGTATGTTAGCTGTGAACTACATAATGGCTTCGACCGAATGTGTCATTAGATGACATCAGTCAGAAGCACAGTCTTTAATTCCACATGTAGAGTATAAATTTGCCCCAAACTTCACAGGACCTCGTTCTGAGGGTCTTGCGAAACGTCGGCTGAATGAGTCATCGCACGCAGATCCACGCCACATTTTTCCCCCAAATCTGCACCCAGGATGAGAAAAGCTGACAGCGAGATGAAGAGCCATTTAAAACAAACGGTTTGCTGAAGGCAGAATGATGTGTAAAATGATACTGGATACAGCCATTTATATGAATCACTTCAAAAAATTACGAGTTGTAAAAACTTGAGAGTCTTGCATTTTCTGCTTGGAAAAAGAAATAGGAATGACCCGAGGATTACCCCCCCCCCCCAAACTAATTAATCATTTAATCACTACATTTCTATTTATTAATCATTATACTTCTAATGAACCAAACGGTTTCTAAGAAAGCAAGATCATTTTAAAAGGTGTTTTCTACCAGGTGTGAGTAAAATGAATGAAGTCTGTGCAGATTTGAGCTCGTTTGAGCTGAATTTGGGCTGACTGAGAGACGGGCTGGGGTTCACCCCTGGGCTGGGGCACAGAAGGCAGAAGGGGGGGTAAGCGGGGCTCATTCCCCTGCGGCCCCAGAGCGCCCCCTCCTGTCCAGCACGTGAGCGCAGAGGCGGAATGATCCGGAATGATCCGCTGCCGCCCGCTCATTTCATCAGCGCCGTCCCGCGTAATTGGGCCCGATACCGCCGTGCGCGGCCGCGGCCCGCCGAGAGCTTAATCAACTCGCCATCGAGCCCCCGTCCCGTCAGCCCCGGGCACCGCTTTCGGCTGAAGCGCCACAGCTCTGACCTATACGCCGAAATTAGCCGCGGACGCAAGTCTGTGCTGCTTCCGTCGTTAAAAAAATATTTGGCAAACTGTGACAATGATGGAAAACAGTGGGAAACAAAAATGCTCTACATAAGTCCAAGGCATGAAAAATGCAGCAAGGACACACAGCGGCATCGCGCGCGGGCCTACGGCTAGCAGTCCATTAGGCCTGACGGACATTTCACTTACCTAAGTCAAATATAACAGTCTCGCATTCATTAATATAAGAGGGGGGGAACCGCAGAATCAACCCTACCATCTGGTTAAAACGACAGAATAATCTACAACTCATGATTAGGTCTAAGGAGTGGAATTTCTCTTTAATCTTTTTCAGTGCTCGAAATTTCCATCTGTGCGCGGTGGCACGTCGTTTTTCTTCAAGACAAATGCGCTGTTTTTCATGTTCCAAAATTAGATCACAAGAAAGCGATTCATCATGTCATGGCCTGGGAAAAGAAACAAAGATCAGATTTTTCACCCCCTTCTCCTTCATCCCTCCCTCTCTCTCTTGCTCTCTCATGCTCTCGCCCTCTCTCTCTTTTCCTCTTGTTCTCTCTCTCTCTCTCTCTCTCTTCATTCTCAGTCCTGGCTGTGTGCTTTTTCCTCCTTAGCCTTCTGTGGTGGTTTTAATTTGGTTTCCTGAGGTGGGGGGTGGGGTACACTGGCCCAGGTGATTAATATGATATGAAGACATGTCTTCAATTAGCATAGCCATTTTTCTTGTACGCCATGCCCCCTGGAACCTGACAACAGATGGTGGCCTGTTTGTATGTGACACCACAACCAAATCTAAACTCGGGGAAGCAAGTCGCCCGGGCTGCAAATTAGTGCGACCACACAACTGTCAGGAGCAGGCCTCCTTTGACAGTTGTAGCCCATTACGGGAACATTGATGTTTTCGCAGTGTGACAAAAAGGGATCCTTTTCACAGAAGACCTGTCTGTCAGCCAGCTCTCAAGTCATAACAAATCACTGGTGCTCAGAGCAGCCCGGGCACCGGAGAGCCAGCAGGAAGACAAACGACCCGCAGGCCTTTGAAGAGCTTTGGCAGCTCAGATGGGTTCCGCAGAGCTGACAGAGAAATACACACAACGGTGTAACCAATAATGAGAACATTAAACATCCAGGCCTCTGACAGGCTGGCAGAACGGCCCAGAGCCTTATCAATCATCTTCTGAGGATAACCTTGACAATTAGTCCCCTTTTCTGACGCAGGCAAGTAACCTTTCCGTCCTCGCTCCCTCTGTCACGACTCGCTCCCCGGCTCAGAAAGACACGGCAGACCAGAGAGATTTGCTTTTCATATTTACCTTTAAAACCAGAGCAAACGTAGATGCATCAGCGTGTTGTGTGTTTGCCAAGCTAGCACTGGGTCTGGGGGCTCTCATATTTGGATAGCCAAGGATAGCCAAGAATAGCCAAGGCTGTAATCCAGTGTCTGCTTCCCACTGGGGTTTTGTTCAGCATTTTTGCCTTTTTTCTCCCATTTATTAAAGAAAATGTTTTAATTGAAGCAATGCATGTGGCTATAAGCACCAGGACAAAGATAAAACTCATAGCCCCAGAAACCGTGTGGATGTTTGAGATGTGAAATCAGACGTGTATGCTGAGTATATTTCTGAGCGCCGATATGAGCGTTAATGATGCCTGCAGGGCGTGTGGGTAAATATTTCTGTTCCAGCCGCCCCTTCGGGTTCTGCACAAACGACTCGCAGCGGGAAAAAACGCCGCTTCAAAAGGAAATATGTCAAGAGCTTCAATACCGCTGCTTTAACAAGCTTGCATGTAGTCAAGCGTCTAGTTAATGGCTTCTTAATTTGACATTAAATCAGATTTTTTCCCCTGACAAAAAAAACATGCTCATAAAAATTACATTTGTTTATTGATTATATGCTTGCTGAAATATCAAAGTTGCTAACAACCGCACTGACCCTCGGAGTACATTTGATACCAAACGCTGTTTGTGGTTCATACCCATACTCGCCCTTAGCACACAGGGTCTGTTAAGAGGTAAATAGTGGTCATTGTTTGATATACACTATGATTTAGATAAAGTTGCTTTTGTAAGTTATTTACAGCATCCACTTGAGAATACTTGCAAGACAGTATGTTTTAAATGTTATATGTTTTTATTTTGCACTGTTTACATATTTATAATTACTGAAACTTCCTTTTTTACAATGATTCTGTCACTTCTGGACCTACGTTATTGTTGTTTCTCTTCAGCGATATACATTTAATATATACATACATTTAATATATCAACCTATATTACCCTTGTATTCACTTGGGATTAAAGTCTATGAACACTTATTTATTTGTATCTGAGTAAACGGTGACATAGTAGCTGCAATACTTGCTGAGGCAAATGGAAGTGTTGAGGGGGCCGATGCTGTTGTAGCCAATACCAAGACCGATGTTCACTCATCCACTACTACTTAAAACAGGTTTTTGAAAAATTGTGCTTTTACTTCCCTGAGATATACAAATGCTTTATTTCTGTGCTTAAACACTCTCCTCAGATTTTCCCTTGTGTTCAAAGCCCCAGTGAATAACATGAAAACCAGCAGAGACAGTCTGACCCTCTGAACGTACAAGTTCTCACATTACCGCTGTTCTCTGCAAACGCTCGCTTACCGCATGAAAAATGAGTTATGCAGAATAAAGACGTTCCCTTTGACTAGCGCATTTCCAAAAAAGTATGTTGAGGATGTGAAGCAAGGGATACAGCCAACCTTTCAAGGTTTTTTTCCCCATTTTTCTTATTGCAAGAGCAATAAATATCAAAGTCGACAGGCCCTTCTCACAGTTACAAAGCCTACCTGTAACTGAGCTGGATAATTAGCAGCCCTGAAGATGATATATGACTTTCATTACCCTTTGGGACTGGAGACTAAATAAGGACAGAGCTAATTGCCATGCTAGGCGGTTTGGAGAGCTCCTGTGGAAGCTCTGATGTCCCAGTTGCGTTTTGCCTCAGGAGTCGCTCGGCAACCATAAATCACGCCCTGCTTACGGCTGAAGCAGCCCAGAGTCGTTGGCATTCAATAAGCCGAGCGACCGCCTTCATCCCGACCAATCACATGGCCAGTTCTGGTGCAGGCTCCGCCCCCCCAGCAGTACCGCTCCAGCTTGTATGAAAATGAGGCCCAGGTGGCAGAGGCCAGGTTCTGACGGGCTCACGCGAGGGTGCGAGTTCTGAGATGAAGGGAGAGAGGGAGAGAAAGTGTTCTGCAGCTACACCTAAACGGTAAGGACACGACCGCTGGGATCCAAAATGCAGACAAACTGTCCGCATTGGCCTTACCGTTTCCACTTTGTGCTCTGGTCCAAGCAGGGCTGGGGGGGGATCTCTCAAAAGGAGAACATGGGGGACCTGAACCATTTAAGTCGCTTTTAAAAGCAGTTAAGACTCATTAAACTGCCATTAGTGCCAGCATTCCTGTCTCAGGCCTGGAATTCACCCCGCAGGAGCGTCAGACACAGAGACAAGCACAGGAGCGTCAGACACAGAGACAAGCACAGGAGCGTCAGACACAGAGACAAGCACAGGAGCGTCAGACACAGAGACTCAGAGACAAGCACAGGAGCATCAGACACAGAGACAAGCACAGGAGTGTCAGACACAGAGACAAGCACAGGAGCGTCAGACACAGAGACAAGCACAGGAGCGTTAGACACAGAGACTCAGAGACAAGCACAGGAGTGTCAGACACAGAGACAAGCACAGGAGCGTCAGACACAGAGACAAGCACAGGAGCGTCAGACACAGAGACAAGCACAGGAGCGTCAGACACAGAGACTAGCACAGGAGCGTCAGACACAGAGACTCAGAGACAAGCACAGGAGCATCAGACACAGAGACAAGCACAGGAGCGTCAGACACAGAGACAAGCACAGGAGCATCAGACACAGAGACTCAGAGACAAGCACAGGAGCGTCAGACACAGAGACAAGCACAGGAGCGTCAGACACAGAGACTCAGAGACAAGCACAGGAGCATCAGACACAGAGACAAGCACAGGAGCGTCAGACACAGAGACAAGCACAGGAGCGTCAGACACAGAGACTCAGAGACAAGCACAGGAGTGTCAGACACAGAGACAAGCACAGAAGTGTCAGACACAGAGACAAGCACAGGAGCGTCAGACACAGAGACAAGCACAGGAGTGTCAGACACAGAGACACAGAGACAAGCCTGGATCCTGTGCTTCTCTGCAGGAAACACACCCATTATGACATCACGTTCGGGAGACATTTTGCCTACTATTATTCGGATTACCTTCCCATCATGTAACTGATAATATCTAACCTTTCAACAATGAAGCAATTTATTTAAATTTATTAACATGTCAGCTGACAGTGTACATTACGGGTTTTAAATGCACTGAAAATGTCTTTTGTACCACTATTGATATTTTTTATTCTCAGCAAGCCTTGCCAAAGTTCATGTTGAAATATCTGCATTATAAATATCTGGCTGGGAACACAGGAAATGGCATCGTTTTGTACTCTTTTCAGTGAGAACTCTGAGCAGCCATTGACCGAGCCATTCAAGAGCTTCTCTCCAAACCCAGGCACAGACATTATCGCACGATGGTTCAATATTCACAGCTGCTATTGACCCTGCTCAAATAAACAGCTATTTTGTACGAATCTAGCGCAGTTAGCATGTGAGCGTCTGTGTGAAGCAGTCAGAATGCACTGAGCTCCTTCAGATGAAGACCCGTAGCCTTTAGCTCAGGCACTAACCGTTTCTCATGTGCAGAGCAACTACAGATCAAAACCAGCAGCAAATCCAATCCCGTTACACCAAAATGTTTTAAATGCTTCAAGCTAATTAATATGACCAGATCGGCGTCTGCATTTCTTGTCTTTTATTCTGTTGTGATTTATATTTCCACTTCATGATTCTCAGACAGTGCGCGACCTTCCAGCTCAAAGCCCAGCGCTAACACAGCTAGCTCAAAGCCCAGCGCTAACGCAGCCAGCTCAAAGCCCAGCGCTAACGCAGCTAGCTCAAAGCCCAGCGCTAACGCAGCCAGCTCAAAGCCCAGCGCTAACGCAGCCAGCACAAAGCCCAGCGCTAACGCAGCCAGCTCAAAGCCCAGCGCTAACGCAGCCAGCACAAAGCCCAGCGCTAACACAGCTAGCTCAAAGCCCAGCGCTAACGCAGCCAGCTCAAAGCCCAGCGCTAACACAGCCAGCTCAAAGCCCAGCGCTAACACAGCTAGCTCAAAGCCCAGCACCAACACAGCCAGCTCAAAGCCCAGCGCTAACACAGCTAACACAGCCAGCTCCAAGCCCAGCGCTAACGCAGCCAGCTCAAAGCCCAGTGCTAACGCAGCTAGCTCAAAGCCCAGCGCTAACGCAGCCAGCTCAAAGCCCAGCGCTAACGCAGCCAGCTCAAAGCCCAGCGCTAACGCAGCTAGCTCAAAGCCCAGCGCTAACACAGCTAACACAGCCAGCTCCAAGCCCAGCGCTAACGCAGCTAGCTCAAACCCAGCGCTAACGCAGCTA
The DNA here is from genome assembly GCF_013347855.1 of Anguilla anguilla. Taxonomy (NCBI): domain Eukaryota; kingdom Metazoa; phylum Chordata; class Actinopteri; order Anguilliformes; family Anguillidae; genus Anguilla; species Anguilla anguilla. Next base: position 239,774 of record NC_049218.1, on the reverse strand, counting down.
GGTGTGGTGGTGCATAAGAGCGGGCAGCCCCTCTGACTTGTGGACAGGGGGATGCTGAATGGGACGTGTAAACTCCAGCCCCGCCCACAGGCCTGGCCTCCCCATTCCTGGCCTCCCCCCATTCCCATTCCACCTCCCCCATTCCTGGGATCCGAATGAGGAAAACCAGCCCTGCGGCTGCTAGACTCTGGCTGAGCGCTCCGACTCCGTCTCCCGAGGATAATCAGGGTCCATTTACCTCGGTCATTCCTCATTAAACTGATTAATAACCACCTGCACGATCTACAAGTGCTCGCATTTACCATATTTACCAGCTCTGCCCGGTGGGATTTCACTGGTGCTGCTGCAGTGAGCAGTATGGCCCTCGCTCTGTTTATAGCGCATGTTCTCAGGCACACACAAACACAGCAGCCTAAGCAGCGCGTTTTCAGCTGTCCAGTGCTATCCCAGAGATGTACAGAATCATTCTGGCTTCCTCCTGTATGTCTGAATAAGGGCATCTGCCAGATAAACATAAATCAAAAGTTATCTGCACCATGACTTGCAGAGAAGTATATTGTCGAATAAATTATCTGCTCTCACCTAATTGGTTAAGAGAGAATTTATAAGCACACTAACATGATGGATGTCGTAACGAGGCCTTCCAACGGTCGCTCTACATTTAAAGACTCCACTGTGCTGTACAATACACGGCTGTACAGACGTTACAAGCTCACTACTTCAGGTACTGTGAATTGCATAAATAAAGTTCATTAATATTTCTCAATGAAACTTGGCAATCGCACACATGGCTAATGAATTCAAAAATAAATATTTCTGTATATGACCAAAATGATTACACAGAGCTGAAGACTTCTTGTGATGTTTGCAGATCTTCTGAAACTTTGTTGCATATTTTTTAGAAAGCATATTGCGTTGTTTTTTTAAAAAAAGTGTTCCAAATCAAAGTTGACGTACTCCAATAAATCAGCCAAATCATAAATCGATAACAAAATAGCAGTTAAATGATGACGAATGGCGCAGAAGCAGTAAAATAACACCATCCCAGCTCAGCAGGCCATTCATTTCATGGCTGTGCTAAATAAACAGACACATTTCTTCCACAGCCCCGATAAACCCAAAGAATAGTCCATCTGCTTCAGATCATTTTTAATTTCCTATTCTGTCTCATTCCCATTAGGTATTCTGCAGAGACGTTTGCAAAATTCTTTCATTTACCTCCTCCCATCTGTATTCAATTACTTTATTCCCAAACAGTTAGTTTGTGTTTCTCCTAAGCTCAGCATGAAATATCCCCACCTGTACCTTAAGCAAACGTTATGTATGTTTTATTATCTGTTAGAGTCCATGAGTCATTCCAACTCAATTGCATGTGCTGGACGACTTGGAGAGCAATCTGGTTTTGATGTTTTTTGGCTCCGCTAGAAAACACCTGCAGTATTCTCAGAGCTATTCTATTAACTGGGTAAAAGCCTCAGCAGATGTTCCAGAACCAGCAGGGATTTGAGGTCTGTCCTTGTGACTGGTTTAGTTTGTAAGCATGAAATATTTAAAAACAGAGAGCAGAGACCAATGATGTGTTTGGTCTAGCTTTTTACTAAATGATATATCATCACTCTGCTTTTGGGGTAAAAAAACCCCCAAGAGCTGGAGGGGAATGCGTTTAAAGAGAACCCTGAAAAGACTGCTTTTTACACAAATGTGATTTAGCAAAGCCTGTGGAGACATCAGTTTCCAAAGGTGTTTTGGACAGCGAGGGATACTGAGGCCCATGGAGAGATCTGACATTGGGCCCACCACCCCAGGCCATCCATTCCCCCTCCAGAACTACAGCACAATGTTCAGGGGGTCCAGACAGCCATGGCCCTTTTAGGGGTGCCCTATTGAAAGCTTTACAACTCCAGATGTAAGCATCAGAGACATCACAGGAAAATGGCTTAAATGAAGCAAGAAACTACTACCATGTATAATACTCATTTAGATTCGATTATATTCATACTGTAGGTAGAAATAAAGTGCCACAAATGCAATTATCTTTGGGAAAATGCAAAAATTGAATTTAAGTTTGAAATGCAATACTGAGAGATACAACTGAGACACTGAGAGAGGTACAACTATACATGTCCAAGATTAAAAGCTCATTGACCAAAAGGGAAATATTTGCAACCACTAAAGAGCTATGAAGCTAAACGTATGCAGTGTAGCCAGTGTCTCCAAAATGTCAAAACTGAGCTTCGTTGTAAATCTTAACATGATCATATATTTCACTACAAGTCAATCTGTTCTGACTCATAAAACTCACTTTTCATCATTTTCATGTAGGGATTGCTATTTTTTTATCAGTATCGGGGTCTAAGATATCTTTGGGTCCACAAACCAATACAAAACCTCTGAAATGCTTTTTTTAATAAAATTATGATGCTTAAGAGGAAATGTTGATTTCGGAGATGCTCTGGATCAGACATCACACATCGTTAGAGAAAAGTGCAAAACTCCAGAAAAACACCAAATTTCATTGTGAGCGGTACAAATAAAAAAATAAAAAAAGAAGCAGGGCACTACGAGCCACTATACCGCGGACGCTGCCCAATATACACCAGCAATGCCACTATACAAACCCCTTGGCCTGTTAGCCCCCAACACAAAAGTTCTGAGCATCATTAGCAAAGACTAATAGTTCTCACTTACGAGGCACAGACATACGGTAATTTGTATCCTGACTAGACTTCATGGTTCCTCTGCTTCTGAAACACTTCCCAGAGAATTTTCTTTAGCCATGCTGATGAGTTGGCAAAATGAATAAAAAATTTTTAGATCTTAAAATATTTAAGATTTGAATCCTTTTAGAAGCCCCGTATTTGGCATAGTTATCGTGTAAACCTAGGACACATAACGACTTGCATTTTTAGCTCTGCGGATAATGTAAGGTGTGGCTGCAGAAACTGCATCTTACACTGGTAGCTGAGGGTACATCTTAATTACAACTATGTGGATTTCGCAAAACAAATATTATACTCAAACGTTTACATCTTAATGGAAAACAGTACAAAATAACCGCAGGTGTAAGTTCAGCCTTATACTTCACTGGTAGGGCCCAGGTCCCATTAATTAACAGCTATTATATAATTATATATTTCAGAAGTTCCTGGCAGTGGCTGAAGGGTCTTTTGTGAAATACTGCGCAGCACAGAGGACGTTCCATTAGTGTGATGATCACGCTTCCAGTCCGTAAACCCACACGAGTGTGTCAGGGGTTCCATCTCCTAAAGCAAGCATTAAAATTTTACATTTATTTGCAGGCTAAGTTACTGAAGGTAGTGTGCAGCCACACAAGCGCAGAGGGTACTGCCGCTTCGCGATGGATAGCCAGCAGTAGCCCTGCAGTGGGGGGGGGCATCCTGAAAGTAGCCAATGACACAGGCCGCTGCCACCACCGCCACCGCGACAGAACAGAGTGAACTGAGTCACCAGCACTGCTCACCTGTGAGCTCCCCTCTGCGGAGCAGGAGATATAACCCGCTGACTGCAGGTTTGAGTCCAAGATGGACACAGTTATGTGCCCCATCAACAATGAGCACAGCTTCCAGGTTGATGGGACAGGATATCCTGTCATCCTGTCTGAGGGCATTTACTGTACAGATAAATACATAAATGAGTCTCCTTCGCGAGATTAATAAGTAGGTAATATCTCTACCACTGCTTGATTAATGTGACACTTGTCAGATAGCAATGACAGTGTTGCTAACCACTGCATGGATAATAAGGCTCTCCTGACTGGAGGAGTTTCTAGCTCAGTATTTAACTGTAAATGCCAGTGGCTGATCATTAGTCTCAGTGAAGCAAGCAGCTGACAGTAGGTCCCAAGGAACAGTTCTGCTTAACAAACGCATGGCTTCTTTCTGTCAAACTCATATTCTCAGCCTGTGTGGGTTTTGTGCTGAACTGGGATCAGTTTTATAAGATTGGGATTTATGGACATGTGAAGAACAATCCCAACATGTGAAGAACAATCCCAGGTCAGCTCTCCTCCTTTAAGCATAAAAATATGGGCCCTGTTCCTCTATGCCAGGGGTCCACCACCCTGGTCCAGGAGAGCCACAGGATCTGCTGGTTTTCACTGTTACTCTGCACTTAATTAATAAATTAAAGCACTTCATAACACGGTGAACTCACCTGGTTACGTGGTCTGAACTGTGTGCCGCTCTAAAGGTGAAAACCAGCAGAGCCTGTGGCTCTCCAGGACCAGAGTCTCTTAATGCCAATTCCAAGGGACATCCGCAGTTCAAGTGTATGCACATGACAAGCTAGTGCTCCAGAGGATCTTACATGTCCTAGCAGTAAGCCAATGCATGCGATCCTACAAACACAAAATGTATAAATACTATCCATCTTGTGAACTGCTCATGTGATTTTCCACTGTGAAACAAGCTTCCTTTTGTGCCTCATGCCTTGTTTTCTTTCACTACCTGCAGAGAAAACATCACCTCCAGGCCCTAGTAACTGAATTTCACTGAACAGCAAAGAGAGAAAAATGTTGTGATTGGATTCTGGAGTTAGCAATGCAATGACCTTGATTATGTTAAATGGACCACGTTTTAAAATAAATTGAGCTCACCACTTTTGATTTAATCAAATAATACTTGTTAGGAAAATTACTATTACATTACTGTACCTAAATGACCACAGATTTCAGACACATGTTTTGTCAGAGTTGACCTTTCTGGATGCCTCCAACATCAGATTGTAATGTCTTTGTTTCCAAACAGGTGCAAATTATAGTAAGTGCATTTAAAATGGCTATAATACCATTGTAATAGATAGATATCAGTGCATCTATAATCAAATTGACGCCATCATATATAATGTGAATGGAAAAAAGGTGAGGGATTTTTAAACATTTGCTTGAAGTGAAAGGGGGGCTTTCTCTCTCTTGTGGAAACCAGCTAGAGATTCAGGTTGATCGGGGACACCAAGCTAACCAAGTAAGAGTAAGCCACAGTAGCTAGCCTTTTAGTTGGATAGCAATGCTAGTCCATGGGACACAACATAACATAGCCTCAAAAGTTACACAATTGAAACACTTAATTTCAATTGCCTGAATTCCATGTTGATATCCATCCATCCATTTTCTAAACTGCTTATTCCTGGACTACGGTGGGAGATGAAGTGGGGGGGTGGGGTGCTGAAGGCTATCCCAGCATGCAGTGGGCGAGAGGCATGAATACACCGCTCAGTCACACATTCATACCTACAGGCTACCTACGAGTCTCCAGTTAGCCGACAGGATGTCTTTGGGCTGTGGGAGGAGACCGGGGTACCCGGAGGACATCCGCGTGGACACAGGGGAACATGCAAACCCCACACAGACAGCCCCCGGACCTTCTAGCCTTCTTGCTGTGAGGCAACAGTGCTAGTGACTGCACCACCGTGCCACCCCCCATTTTAATACTGTGCGATGAGTGGAAATAGTTTTAACAGTAAAGACAGAATGGATGTCCTTAGTGCAAGCAGCCTGGTGCTGCCCTGCTGCATAACCACACATGAGCACATGGAAAGCACAGGCTGGCCATCAGGAACGGGTTCTGTGGATGTTCAGATGGTATAAAAGGACAGAGAAGCTAAGCTATCATATTCGCACTTCTTTGTATTGGGGTTGTTCTTATTCTGCTGTGACAGATTCACTGCACTGGCAGGAACACCCCTCATGAATAATTAATCAGGTGGTGGGGCCTGTTCCAAGGCAGAATGGAAATATAAATAGAACAGAAACTCTGCATAACTCATATGAATCATAGTTTTTTCAAAAGAGATTCACTGTTGAGTACTCCACAATCAGGCAATGCTTGTAAATATTATCTCTGCACAGCATAAAAAATAGAACACACCATTTTGAAGATGTTGGCCTTTGTAGGGGCCTTACAAACAAAAAATGCTATTTTATTATCCCCTTGGGTCTATTTTATATCAGTTTAGAAATAATTATTTTCCAAAAATATCAGCAGCCCATAAAATAAGCAACCATGTTGGTGAAAGAAACAAGCCGTATTGTGCAGAGAACCTGTCTATTTCTGTGTCTGTTAGGGTTAGGGTTAGGCAGTCACCAGAATATAAAACCATAAACAGACCCTGAGCCCAGGAAGCAGGCCCTGTGAGCGCACGCCTCGTCACATTGGCTCCATTGTTAAGCTGGGCATGTAGCTGTCGACAGAACGCCTCTCCAAACCCGGGCCCTGCGTTCTGCGTTCTCCCTCCCCCAAACAGGTTGGGGGGGGGACTTTAGGCAGGGCCCCAAGAGCACCTTCATCTCTGACGGGGCGCTAATCTATTAGCCTGAGTGTTCCTCCCTGATCCCTGAGTCTGTCAGAGACACTCCAGACGGACAGCTGAACCCAAATGGCCCGGAGCGCGACACACGGAGAACGCCATCGAGCCGGATCTTCTCACGCCCATCTCCGGGAGAGATGTTCAGGTGTATCTTTGAGAAACAACAACCAGTTTTTAGGAATACAAATTCCTAACGGTAATTTAACAATGGCTCACAGTTACTCTGATGCTACCTAGGGGTCCTCATTACAGGTCTCATTGTTGTTAGCCTGAATAGTTTTATGAGAACATTTCTGTTGACTATTGAAAACTACACTTGAGTTGTCACAACAGTGGGTGCCGAATGTAAAGAAATGTAAAGTATTGCAGGAAACTACAATTCCCATAGCACAAAGCCCCAGTTTAATCAGTGCACAGCATGGTGGCAGCACAAAATGGCATGCTCCCTGCTGGGCTGTGACCGCAGTATCAGAGATCCTCACCCCCAGGATCTCCGCCATCTTGGCTTTCTTGAACAGAGCTGTGTCTGAGATTAATGGGCTGCCCTTAACGCAGCAGCTCCCTGCAGGGCTGGAGTGGGTCATTCCAGTCTGCTGTCCTTACAGTCGAGTCGGTTTTGAAGGTCAGGGGTCAAAGCCACACATTACACGTGTCCTCTGGCAATTACCCACTCCACGATCAAATGGCATAAAAAATGCCAACATCTCACATTTGTTAGTTGGGTTTGTTTACCTCGCTGAGGATAAGAAGCGCTCGTATAAAAACGATCAATCAAAGCAGTGCAGTTAGCACCAGGCTGGGGGGAAACTGGAGAGGCACCCGCACATGCCAGCCGAAGGATCGCCTTTCCGAAATGCATGTCCGGGGTCTGCAGGCCCGACAGCCCCGCCCGCCACCTGCCAGTCAGCCACCTGGCCTGCTGATTTAGGGCCTGAGTAATCTTACTGAGCAGGGCCCGACAAGAGCGCGTTCTCTCACACGCAGAGGCGCTGCACCGCGCTGAGGCGGCTTTAAAAGCCAAGGCCGCCGCGTGAGTGACAGCTGTAAATGTTTAAGGCCGTGGTTATCACTTTTCAAAAGAGCCCCCCCTGTCAATATCGCAGGCTGCAAAATCAATAAAGCAGATTTATGTTGTGCGGGAGATTATCTGGACCCAGATCTTTTTTGCATCGCATTCTCAATGCTTTCCACATAAAAGAAAATGACATAATAAAGCACCCCGCCCGACACAGTGCTCACAGCTCCCAGTCCTCTGGAGTTCTCACATACCGCTTTTCATTTTCATTTTTCCAGGCTGGTGCCATTAATCTCCGAGCAGCGTTTAAAAACAACCTTCAGGACACTCTTTAAAAGCATCACAGTCTTTCTACCTTTTCAAGTTACAAGGTCTTTGACTTAAACATTATCACCTCTGAAAACTGTAATTCTCCCTGTGTCAAAAGTCAATGCGACTGCATCTTACATTTCGAAGAGAAACCTTTTATGTTTTATATTCAGAAATCCATGAACACTAAAACACTAAGAAATATGAAAAGCGGGTGAATATATGTTGATTAACCATCCTCTGCGATGCAACATGGCTGAGCAATCACTTATAAGGCAAAGTGCAAAAAAACACACATTTATAATACAGTAGACACTAACAAGAACAACATACAGTGGGGGGGGGGGGGGCGATTTTCAAAGGAGATCTCTACAGGTCACGTACACGTTGGCTGAGCACCAGTGTGCCATGCAGGCCTACTTACAATTCAGTAATAACGGCCAGGTCTATTGTGCCAACCCAATGCCTCCGACACACATGCTGCATTCACTTCTATGTGTTTTGATTAAACATTAGCATTGTTGGACAGAAGATTTTTCCATATAAATACTTGCCTTTTGTTAGACACTCAAAGGCTGATTGAATATTTGAATATTATATGAGGTTCATCTGTATGAATTCAATTACATAACATAATAAATATTAATACTGACAAGAGCCACAACAAAAGCATTTCTGAGGACAATGACAACGTTAAAAAAAGGTCAAATGACCCAGGGAAAGCTCAAACAGACGAGCAAAAGGAGGTGAAACAGACGAGCGAAAGGAGGTGAAACAGACGAGCGAAAGGAGGTGAAACAGACGAGCAAAAGGAGGTGAAACAGACGAGCGAAAGGAGGTGAAACAGACGAGCAAAAGGAGGTGAAACAGACGAGCGAAAGGAGGTGAAACAGACGAGCGAAAGGAGGTGAAACAGACGAGCGAGAGGAGGTGAAACAGACGAGCGAGAGGAGGTGAAACAGACGAGCGAGAGGAGCTGAAACAGACGAGCGAGAGGAGGTGAAACAGACGAGCGAGAGGAGGTGAAACAGACGAGCGAGAGGAGCTGAAACAGACGAGCGAGAGGAGGTGAAACAGACGAGCGAGAGGAGCTGAAACAGACGAGCGAGAGGAGGTGAAACAGACGAGCGAGAGGAGCTGAAACAGACGAGCGAGAGGAGGTGAAACAGACGAGCGAGAGGAGCTGAAACAGACGAGCGAGAGGAGGTGAAACAGACGAGCGAGAGGAGGTGAAACAGACGAGCGAGAGGAGGTGAAACAGACGAGCGAGAGGAGGTGAAACAGACGAGCGAGAGGAGGTGAAACAGACGAGCGAGAGGAGGTGAAACAGACGAGCGAGAGGAGGTGAAACAGACTCTCCACGCAGCAGTTTCCCCTGTGAGCAGTTTCAGCTCTGATTTAGGGGCAGGGCACTGAACTGGCTATAAAACGAAATGCTTCACAAGGAATAAAAAGGGATATTATCAATATGAATGTGTGCTAATTTGAAAATTCAATACTCTAAAGGTTGGGAGAAAACATTATCAATAGAGTAATTAATCTCAGAAGAGAGAGTTAATGGTAAGCAAAGTCACATTACGCCGTTAGCATTCGGGTAAACGTTCCCATGCACGGTTATTTCAGCAATCCCATAAAACACCACAGGGCAGAAAAACCGCCCAGGCATTCATTCATTTCTCCCCTCCTTCTTATTTGTCTTTTTATATAAGTGGCAGTTTTTCTAATTGCATTTATCACTAAATCCCACTTAAGTTCTTTAAGCATATTTATTATTGCACTAACAAGGTCTAAATTATTAAACCTTAATGATGTAGGCTCCAAAAATATGTTGTCCTTTATTTTCTCCACGGAGAATCAATGTTATACATTAGCAGTATAAATTAAGCAATACGTCTCCCCGGCATGCTGCTGCATTGGACTCGCTCTCTCAGTGAGATATATACTCACAGCTGAGTTTGCTCTAGGTCTCCTCGCAAAGGATGATTCAGTTCATTTTAATGGAAGGGCTCAGGGTTGGTAATGGCTTCTCTGATGCATCTGTGCTAAAGACAACATGCATGAGAGAACAGGCAAACAGCTCAACTCAAAGCCCTGTGCGCTTCATTTCACTGGATGTGTCAAGATATCGAGATGATTAAAAATGAAGCACTGATTGACATCGCTCATTGATTGGTCGTTTACATTTAGACAAAAGATGAATCTAATGCACATGCTTAATCAAAAGGTTTCTTTAATCTGACGTAAAAATATTTTCCACAGTGCAGTGCTTTTCGGGGGGGCTAGACTACTGTCAAACACAGATTGTTCCTCCATTCCAAATTAAATAGTATCAAGGGTCAGATTCACCAAGCATGCACGCAGGATGCGAATGCACACAAAAGCATCATCTAGCACAGTAAAGAGTAAAGAACCTGTCTGTCGTCACTAACCAAATTATACTGGATAAGAGCATCTGCTAAATGCCATAAATGTGACGTAATGTGACCAGAAGGAAATACTGTGGACTTCTGAGAGTACAAATATTTTATTGGGAAGATCCACTTCAGAGATGTCTTAGAGGAGACAAAGAATCTGGACTCCAACAGTATGCATCACTAAAGACAGTGGATGATATAAAAGAGAACCTGGTGCCAAACGAGCCTGTCATTCCTGCAGCGCTATGCGACCTGTCCTTGCTTCTGGCTCACAGATAATCAAGGTTTACAGGAATATCCTCATTTAATGATTTTCATTTTCCAGTGTGGTACAGTATGTGATATTCTGAAATCAAAAGATTTTATTGCAACCTTCGTAAGACAAGCATTAATATTTAATAGAATTATTTGAACGTATGTTCTGCAGCATAACCACTTTTAGTAGGCAAATACCCCTCCAAATCAATAATTTTGTTTTTGCAACTCACGTGGATTTTGGCTGACATAACACATTCTCCCCTAATTATTTCTATTGCTTTGAAGAGCTGACATGGTTTTCATTTTCTTTGTCCATTTTGAGACTCAGACTCGATGCTCGCTAACCGATGAGCTCTCGACTGTCACAGGTCCTTCTTATTTATTTAGCTTTCCAATGGCAGAAAAGCATTTCCTCATTAGAGGGGAGATATACGGCAGGGAATCCACGCGTGGAGCTGTTTAGAGCAGGAGGGAGAGAGAGACTGATGCTGTAGCTCCTCATCTCTCACGACTGGCTGAGTACAAAAGCAGGGGGGGTAAAGACACCCAACCCAATTTACAAACAGCACCTCCCCACCTGCACCCGCGCTGAGCTTGCCGAGCAGCACCTCCGCCCCTGCACCCGCGCTGAGCTCGCCGAGCAGCACCTCCGCCCCTGCACCCGCGCCGAGCAGCACTCCGGCATTCCAGAACGGCGCGGGGTGCGTTTTTGCCCCTTTTCATTTAAGAAGCAGCACTGCGTGTTTCACACAGGAAGGCGTCTGAATGTCTACCAGTGTCATAAGAGAACTTCGTCTTCCAAATGATCATAAATTGGCCTCGTAGCCTGGCCCAATTAAAGCTGAAATATGGTGGGGAGTGAGTGCGGGGGGGGCCGGGAGTGCGGAGGCTGGGGGGGCAGTTCTGCGGAGGCTGGGGGGGAGTGCGGAGGCTCGGGGGGGGTGCGGAGGCTCGCGGGGGTGGGGAGGGGGGGGGGGCGGAGTGCGGAGGCTGGGGGGGTGGGGCCGGAGTGCGGAGGCTGGGGGGGAGTGCACAGGCTGGGGGGAGGGGGTGAGTGCGGAGGCTGGGGGAAGGAACTGTGGAGGCTGGGGGGTGCGGGACTGCGGAGGGGCTGGGAGAGAGAGCAGAGGCTTGGGGGGGGGGGGCTGCAGAGGCTGGGGGCAGATCGCAGGAGTGATGTGTGGAGAGAGCAGTTGTGCTTATGCAGCAGAAAAGAGGGCAGTGACTGGAGGATAGCGAGGCAGAATTACAGGACGATAAATAAATACTCCCGGATGGATCCTCCTCCAAAGACCATACATCACCGGGCTGGGAAACAACAAGATAGATCAGCGCTCTGCAGCCAGGGTGTGAACATTTAAGTAAGCGCCACAAAATGCAGTACCTGAGTCCCAGAGACAGGTCTGAGACTCATTAGCCGCAGGACTCATTTCATATGGAATGCACCTGCATATAAAATATGAATAACTCCTTTCTTTTGACATTATTTTGTGCAAAACAATTCATTTTTGGTAAATAGATGAGCAATTAGTGGCCTAATTAAGACACAAAGAATATGGATATAATGCTAATGCTATCAATTACAACTAAAGTGGATTCAATGGGGCAGGAAAACAGTTTCTGGACGATAATGCTACAATTTTATTAGAGCCAGAGATGCTTGCATAAGACAGCACCCAAAATCCTATCTCAGAATGAAAATGTACTCACACACTTTGCTCCAGCAGGCTGCCTAAATTATGCACAGTATAGGCTAATTACAGAACAATCAAGCATTTGAACATTCATTATTATTTGCCCTGCATTCGGGAGCCATAAATTCATAGAGATACATGATGACAAAGTGCATTTCATTAGGGAATCGCGTCTCTTTTTTCCTGAGTGGCTGGCCCAAGCTGCAGCACATTTCTTGGCCCAAAAAACGCGCCCCAGGAGCGGCTCACGGTTCCGACAGGATATGAGAGCTCACGCCCGTCTGCCGAAACGTACAACATCAGTCACTCGCCGCCAGGATTGATTTTCATCTCCTCCAAATACAACACATGCAACGCAAGCCAAGGACGTTCCCCTGGTCAAGTAATGACAATCGTCTGAAAGAATGGGCTCGACAACATTTCAGAAAAGTTAGGCGGCCGTCTGTAATGAATTCCAGGCTGATGACAGATTGATAGATTCCCATTCTTCAGAGAGGACTCTGTAGCCGCAATTTCATTGACAAGAAATGAATTTTGGGGGGGTGGGAAATAAATTCTGTGTGATCAGCAAGGTTTCAGACAATCATGGCCCGAGTGAAGACGGCGCCATATCTATAAGTCATTTTGTTTTATGGGCCATTAGGATCTCCAGAGAAAGGCTGCATGGAGACTGCCGCTTTCCGTCCAAATTAAAACGTCAGAGAAAAAGAAATAGAACAAAACAGAGAATCTGCTATTAATTACACGGCCATAAAAATTCAATAATCAGGCAGCGAGCCTGCTTTCTGCACAGTCGTTTCTGATTGCAACTGACTAGAACAGACACATTCATCTTTTCAAATGAGTTTTTAAACCTAAAAGGGATATACAGGGATGTGCTATTATGGTGTTCGCAAGTCTGAAAATAGAAGCCTAGCCAAAGTCTGTGCAAACACAGCTGCCCAGAGAAGTGCAGTTTTTGGAGAACAGGTGCTACGGGCTCTTTTACTCACAAACAAGCAACAATATAAAAACATAAAAGGCCAAAAGCAGATAAATAAGGACATGACAGAAAAGGCTCCCTTTCTCAGACATTTAATTTTCGTCAGAAATGCTGAAACAAGTTCTGAAGCAATTTAATGTCCTGTTTCTCAGTCTGAAGTTTCCATGTGGCTCGCATACTGATATACACTAATAATAGTATATTAATATACACTAATCACAGCGTATTAATATACACTAATCATAGCATATTAATATACACAAATCATCCTGAAAGAGCTGATGGACAGCTTGTAAATAACCACATGAACATATGAGAACATATACAGAAGTGTAGCTAGTTGGCCAGACATATACCACATTAACCTTTTCTGGAGGACTACTCAGCCTAGAAACTAGCTACGATTTTGGAGTAGAGTATTATAGCTATATTCTGCTAGCCGTTTCTCACTCCTCTCCATGGATGTTAGCTAGCTAGCGACAAGCACTGCTATTTATAGTGGACTAGCGGTAGTAATGATGGTTACCTACAACAGTTCAGAAGTACAGTGCTTACTTTAATGCTGCCTGTTTGCTGAACAAATGCAATAAGTACAGTAATTACATGGATAGAACTGAGCTCCAATTTCCATTATATATACAGTAAAAACCGCATGTGCATGTTGTCTGTACTGATGTACGCATCTGCCAGACCTGATTGTCATCTTGCTGTGTTCATGTTTTTGTATCATGTATGTATGTTTTTGCTCCATGAGGAATAAAGTTCTATTGATTTGAGCTGAACTGAATATCTTCAGTAACTTTACCACAATCTATACGTTCAAGCTAATCTGCCCCGTTGAATGACTGCATATACCTAGGGAGTAGAATTTGCCAAAACCAGACCACATCCTCAGCGGGAAGTGTGACTGCTAATGAGGTTGGGAGCTTTCAGAGCGGGGGAGGTCGCCCTCGGAACCAAGGTAGGAACACCGGGAAGTCATCAACACGAGAATTCATTACAGAATACCGTTAAATTACATCACACTGTCTGGTCAGGACCACAAATCAGACCTGTGCAAATTATTTGAAAACCGGACAATACAGACAAACCCGGACATCTGGCAACCCTAAATATACTACCTGTCAAATATGTTTCACTAATGGCAGCAGCACAGATGTGTGTTGTGTCTACACTGGCGATATCGTTTTCAGTGTTAAAAGCCAAGTTACTCACATACACAAAGGATACACTCTAAACATCTTTAAAAAAGGATATTCTTAAAATCTTTCTGTTTACCAACTCATTGCTACAGAAATGATGCTGGGTATTATAACTAGACCTCTGTACTGTATACAGCACCTTTGTGAATAATGCAAGTGCTTATATGATTATGGTGTCCCAAACATAATTAAGGGGATACATTAAAGCATTTAAATGGAATGAAATAAATAGCACTACATACAAAATTCTGAAATCACAATAGGTAGGAGTAGTCAAGGCATTTGTCATATAAAGACTAATAACACAACAGGCTTAAAATATGAAAAAAATAATTCCAAAGCCTCCACTTGCACGACGCTCATGCACATGCCTACAAGCCTCCGACTATTTCAGACATTACAAGCCACAGAGCGTACTTCAGGAGAGCTAGAAGAGGTGCATCGTTAGCGACCGCGACTTTAATATTCTAAAAACCATACGTCCATGGAGTCATAGGATTACTCTGAGATCCCTCATTTTGAAAAGCACAGTTTTCTAAGTGAAAGAAAGCAGTGGATAATTGCTCCTAATGATTGTCTGAATAATACACACACAATGAACGTGTCAGTAGAAATCCAATAATATAACTGTCTTTAATGTGCAGGAAGATACGGAATAATGTGGATTTCATTGAATTCCCTGTCAGCCAGTCCAGATACAAATCCGTGAATAGTGGCGTGGTTAATGTTGTGGTTAGTGTCGTGGTTAGTGTTGTGGTTAGTGTCGTGGTTAGTGGCATGGTCAGTGGCGAAACACTGTAGGTGTTTCTGTATGTAAATACAGGGTTAGGGTAGGGCAGCCCTGCTGTAGGTGTTTCTGTATGTAAATA
Source organism: Anguilla anguilla (assembly GCF_013347855.1). Classification (NCBI taxonomy): domain Eukaryota; kingdom Metazoa; phylum Chordata; class Actinopteri; order Anguilliformes; family Anguillidae; genus Anguilla; species Anguilla anguilla. The sequence goes on along the minus strand of NC_049218.1, from coordinate 224,707 downwards.
ACAGGATATGGGCCTAGCTTTAGAGAGCTAATGCTTCACAGACACGAGCCACACTAAGGTTGGGAGAGTAGGTGTCAGCATTTTTATATTTTTTATACATATTCTGTACTGAGTATTACAATTGTTTTTTAAAGGATGGAAATGGCAAGCAACTACACTTCCCTAAACCTGGATACCTCCACACGCTGAAGAGACACTGCTGAACAAAAAGTGTACGCCTCAGAAATATATTTCACTGTTCAGGTATTCACTGTAAATATTCTCACCTCAATGAATCAAGAGGCTGATCTCTGCAGAGGAAAAAAAATCAGTCCTTTGGTGGAGTTAATTATATGCAGTAATCTGCACAAATTATTTCATGATAAGCACCGCTAATGAATCCTACTTGAGAAAAATTGATTACAGCCCCAACAAGAGCTTCCATTTCTTTCCTCCTTTCCACAGACTCTTTCCATTCGTTCAACCCAAGCTTTAAAGTTGGGGATGGTTTTGAAAGCATGGCTAACGTGCTAACGTGACAACGGGAGAACACACAGGTTTCTACATGGTGTATTTGTTCCAGTTAATTGTGTATAAATGAACTTTCATCCAGCTGAATCGCCATGGGATCAAAACATCGTTTTCCTTTCATTTTTCAACACTTTTGGGCGCATTATGCAATGTGAACATCAGCATTCATAGATTAGGCATTACATTACATTTATTTGGCAGATGCTTTTATCCAAAGCGATGTACAAAAGCACATTTCATGGTCATGGACAACTAAAAAACATAGCCCAACTTGCATTAAGTTTTTAATGAATTGCAATGACTGTTGTTTTTTTTACACAACATTTGTAAATTCACCACAGTATTATACTTCCAATTGGAAAATATAATACACATAATTAATGCAGATGACAGTATCCCTCATGGTATGTAAAAACATTTTGGACAAAAGGAGTCATTATATTATGAAATCAATAGTTTAAAAATTAGATTGTCTTCAAAGAATGGAACCTTTTCTGCTCTCCCTGATTAAGGAGAAACCAAAACCTAATAAAAAAAACAAGGATACTTCACATTTAGTTTTTCTTTGCAAAGCATTAAGTACCAATTCATTTGACAGCAATGCACTTTGGCAACATTTTCTGAAATACCTTTAAGTATGCACATACACAAGCTCATTTTTAATCTAGATTTGTTTACAAGCAATGAAAAACAGCTGCTATTATCAAGGAAATGTTAATGTTCAGTTATGATTCTGCATTTTCTTACTCACAAGAGGCCAGCATATTGGCCAGAGCCAGGAAGTGTTATGGATTTTACTTTCATTGATTTTAGGGTCACTTTAAAACAAGCACTGTATTTTTTGTTTTTATTTAATGTAAACATCAAATTATTAGAATTACTTTTGAAATAATTTAACCTTCTGCTATAAACAGGAATAAAACATATTTAACTATACTGGCTTGAAGCATAGTCTAATCTGTGTTGGCATTAAAATGGTTGTTCTACTGATTGTAATGTCAAACTTCATTGAACATTACCCTTTCATATCACAAATGTCTGCTGAAGGACAAGCGGCTTCATCATACTTTATTTTAATAGCTATAGAGTAAATATATATAGATAGCGTATATGAGAATGGTCTAAAGCTGCTGTCACCATTTCACTCTGATCAGAGGGATCAGAGAGGACACAAAATGTCCGCCCGCTAAAGAGGGGTAAAGCAAGCTGGAGAGTGCGGGGTCCGGAGGAGTTTTCATTTAAGGAATGCTGCAGAGCGGTATTTCACCGGCGTCCTGTTCCCTGGCATTATCCCGGTAAACATTCGGGGCGCTAATATGATATACGCGCTCGTCCCGCGCCAGCCTGATGGAGGAACGGCGGGGAGAGGGAACAGGGACGGATATTTATGGCCCCCCAGCACACAGAATGTGTGTGATTATCAGGCCTCGCCGAAAGCCGCGGGGGGAAGCGATCCAGCAAATTACTGCGTTCCCCGAGACGAGGAGGCGGCCGGCGCTGCGACTTACTGCCGCGGTTTGGGCCCCGTCTGCCCACCCGTCCGCTGTCATTTATCCACGTTTGATTTTTTGTTGCTGTCGTTTCGCAAATTTCCACTCCGTCACTGGACGACGGTGTGCGCGCGCGAGTCGGATCCGATTCATCAATTTACGCTTCTCCTGGACGGGCCCCGAGATCGCGGCGACCGGGCCCGGCGATGTCGTTCGGTCGTTTGATATTCAGAGTTCTGAATAAATCCTGATAAACAGCCATGTTAGCGTTATGCGTTTAAATTATTGTTCAGCTCCTAATTTGGGTGTAATCTCCATGTGCATTTCCCGAGCGCGTAAAACCTTCCCGTTGTTAACTGATCAGCGAGATGGCGACTGAAATTCAGAAAGCCGGCGCGCTTTATCGATCCCGCCGGGGTGCTTTCGCTCCTGCGGCCGTACGTTTTTTAACCGTTCCCTCACAGCCAAGTGAGCGGCACATTTTAAGCCCGCGTACTATCATATGTACGCTGGGTTATTGTTACGCGGCTCAGTGATTTAATAAGGGGCAGCATGACTTGTGTACCCTGGAGGAAGCAGGAGGCTTTGGGCCTGCAGACCCACATTTATACCCTCACACTGAAGGCATATGTACGCTTGATGTGCCACGGGTGAAAGCCATTGTTTATCCACTACTGCATGAACATCCTTGACAACGCTCTTAAAGGGAGGTGTAATTATCAGTTTCATGGCGGACATTCACAGGTGCAGCTCTGGAGAATGGATTCACTTAGTATTCAAAGGATGGGAGCAGGCTACTGAAGGGTATACAGTACGCCTCAGTTCATGTGTGTAATGTGTCTGAAATGCAGCAGGCCTCGGAGCAGGGCTAAAACGTGTCTGAAATGCAGCAGGCCTCGGAGCAGGGCTAAAATGTGTCTGAAATGCAGCAGGCCTCGGAGCAGGGCTAAAATGTGTCTGAAATGCAGTAGGCCTCGGAGCAGGGCTAAAACGTGTCTGAAATGCAGCAGGCCTCGGAGCAGGGCTAAAACGTGTCTGAAATGCAGCAGGCCTCGGAGCAGGGCTAAAATGTGTCTGAAATGCAGTAGGCCTCGGGGCAGACCTGAAATGGGCTCCACTCTTGCTTACAGCAGAGGTTTCACCACAGAGTCAATTAAGACTCAAAAATGGAGGCTAGAGTTCTGGTATATGAATAACACTCACTCTGTCAGAGCAACACCTGAGACTTTAAAGCAAAAAGAGACGCACCATCATTCTGATGCTTGTTAGTCAAGTCATTTCATTGGACAGGCCTGTGACAACTCCTTCCAGAAGGCAGGTGACAGGTTGGTGAACAAACAGAGAAATCATGTGCAGTCCTGCAAATTTTTTGGGAAGGGTCCCTGAGGTCACCTTCCTTGACAAGGTAAAGCCTCTTCTTCTAGGAGACACTGGAGAAGCAGCATGTTATTTTGATGGACAGCTGCAGAGATAAGAAAGGTCACAATTCCTCCAGCAGAAACAGGAAACTGGAGCCTCGTTTGTAAGTAAGGACGTTGAAATGCATGTGAAAAATAAGGCCATCACCGAACCAACCACCCCATCCCCCCCCACTCTCACCCCCACCCCCACTGACACCCCCCCACCCCTACACCCCCAGCCCCAGCCCGGAACCCACCCGGGGCTGTTTTCAGATTAAAATAACTGAATGCCTAAAATACAGGGGGCCCATTTTCATACTGTACAACATTTGTATTCTTACACAGGATGGATTAGTCACTGTTGACCATACATGAAAAAAGACCTGCAGTGTATAAAACTGTAACACGATGTCAAGTGTTGCCCATAGAGGGACAATGACATGGAGGGACAGGAAATGCTAACTGCTGCCGGCTTCTCTCCCACCAAGACTCCAAACACAGGGCTTCCTGTCTGAACTACCCAGAGCCAGCCAGAGAAAACCACCGTCTCTCAGAACAAAAACCCTCCAGAGCCAGCAGACCCAGCAGTATATCACCACCTTCTCCAGAGCTAGAGCAGACCCAGCGGTATCTCCCCACCTTCTCCAGACCCAGCGGTATCTCACCACCTTCTCCAGACCCAGCAGACCCAGCAGTATCTCCCCACCTTCTCCAGACCCAGCGACCCAGCAGTATCTCACCACCTTCTCCAGACCCAGCGGTATCTCACCACCTTCTCCAGACCCAGCAGTATCTCACCACCTTCTCCAGACCCAGCGGTATCTCACCACCTTCTCCAGACCCAGCAGTATCTCACCACCTTCTCCAGACCCAGCAACCCAGCAGTATCTCACCACCTTCTCCAGACCCAGCAACCCAGCAGTATCTCACCACCTTCTCCAGACCCAGCGGTATATCAGCGCCTTCTCCCAATACTGATGTATTGCACTTGTCTGACAGGGAGAGCAGGAGTAAAACCGTTGCGCATGCCAAATTACATTTTACAAGCAGCACCTTAATCAGCCTCAAGCCAGCTGCCTATAAATCCCCAAGTTGTCTCATACAGCTTGAAGGAGAGGATATAGGGCTCTGTGCACAGCCAATAGGGGGATCCACAGCCCATAGGGGGAGCCACAGTATGGCTGTATGGCTTGTATGGCTTCCCTGTTACTGAAAGAACAAGCTTTCCACCTCCTAGAACTCCACATGTGGCTCTTGGCCACAGTCCATGGAGGCCTATGTGGAATGACTCCACAGCTGAGCTGTGTCTACCACCTGCATTTTACTAAATAATGGTTTTCAAGTTCACAATTTAATGGACCCAGATGCACATTTTCAATCTTCAATTATGTTGATGTTCACAGATCTTTCACAGGGCATGTTCTCAAAGTGTGAAAAATACACGATTCAGAAAACTTATATACTATGTACAGTATAAAGCCAATGTTAATGACCTCACCAGGGCTGTTTTGAAATTTTTTTAAATTGTGTTAAGTCTATAGACTTAGACTATAGACTTGATAATTATGAGTAATGAATTAATTGGGACCTTCTAAATTATCCAGACTCCAGCAGTCAAAGATTTGTTTAGAGGAAAAATCAACTGTGGGATTTCAAAAATTGCTGATCTAGATCTGTGTAGGGATTTGACAGGAAGTGGATATCTCTGTGTGAGCCACAAGAGGGCAATGAAATGTTGAGCAGTCCCAGGAGGAGGGGGGTGTTTTTTTAATCAAATTTAATCACTCACTCTCCATTAGATGGCAACACTAGAATGTTCTGCGATGATTTTTTTAATGCCTGAATGCATTTAAAAAAAAAAAAGATTTCCTGTGTTTATAAATAGAAGGGGAAACTCATTATTTGTAAATTTGTAAAAAGGTCATCCTCACTGAATAAATGTGTTTACATAAAAAGCAATACAAATGTTAAAAAATAATTCTGGTTAGACTGACAAGTAATTAGTTTATCCATTCAATATGGCATTCTACATATTGGTCAATATAAAATGCCACAAGCTCAAACTGATCATTCATTCCTGTTGGGGCCACAGGGGTTTGCACCCAAAATACTTCCTTTTTAAGAGTTTATAATATTTCCCTTCTTCTTCAAAGCTGCAGTTTCTATTCTTATGTATTTAAGAGCTTGAATATTGTGCTTTAAATTAAATGTTTGGCCACTAGTGAATTAAGGTCTGTTCTCCTGATGCAACTCTTACGTGTGGACAGTCTAATTTAGAATTTTCTGGATGCCGAATTAATGTACTTAGCACACTACGCAAATTACTTCCAGAGTTTACAAATGGGTGGTAAGTGAAATCAAATGCTTTCACTGGGTCTTTTTTGAACATACTGGGGAAAACCCAGATGCTTCTGAAGACAAAGAAGCATTCGGAAGTAATTTTAACGTGCTGATCATTTAGCATACGTACACACAGCAAACACGCATCTATGTCAGGCACTACGCTTTTCTTTTTTCCACCGAGGATAACACACGGGCTGGACACGGGTCCTGTGTTCAGCAGTCAGTAACTCACGTTTTCTGTTTTTACACATTTGTGGAACCCATCCAAACCTGTCACAGAAACACAAACTTTGTGCTCATGACTCTTAGCGTTAGCATTCCCCGGGAATGTCACCCACCGCTAGAATTATTCCTCCAGCCCAAGACAAACGGTAGATTGAGTGGTGCAGCAACAATTAAATCTGGCGCAATTCCATTTTTGCTGTTAATTAATCTTTGGTTGTGGCTTTATGACATAGGCCTAAATATCGCTCAGAAGTTTCTGTAGTGGACTGAGTGCAAGTAGTTTGACCGCATTGTCCCTGTTGATGAATTTGTGGTTAATAGACTTTGTGAGTCCTTTGGACCAGATTAAATCAGTCTAATTTCCTTTTATAATTGGTGGATCCAGCCCTGTCCGTCTCATGCATAGCCATCAATGAAAAAATAAAAGGCACATGACACAACTTGGAGCTATTTTAAACTCTTATTGAAGGTCAAGTGCTTCAATAGAGATCTTTAAAATAACCGGATTACAGCTCAATGTCTAATCATATTTCACTGACCTCCTGAAAATGGCTGCAGTCGCTTATTACCAGAGAGACTCAAAAAAGTGGACTCACTTTACATTAGGACTTTTCCAGCAGTCCAGGCATTTCACTGCGCACGTCTTTATGACATTTCTGAACAAATAAGAAAACATGCGTTTAATATTTTCCATCTTTTTTTTAAAATAAGCTTGTCTCCTAGCCTTTTGCTTTGTCTTTACAATCTTCATTTTCCAGAAATAGTTTAGTTTAGTTTCAGAGACCATGCATCCACACTTTTAAAATTATGACCCCATTAATTTCACCAAGTCCTGGGATATGAATATGGGTCATATTTAAAATTTTAACAAGCTATTCATTTAAAATGAATAGCTTGTTAAAATCAAGAGGCTGATAGTCTGGTTGGAATGATAACCTGTAAGTGGCAGCTTGCCTGCTTTTGTATTTCTACTGAATATATAGGCTCAATTAGCTAATTTGCTTTATACATCAACACTGGTTCACTCGTAGGTTAGGTACATGTTTCACAGAGGAACACAAGGTCTTCAGCTGTCATTCATGACAATTCAGCTATAATGTCAGATCACATAAATCACTTAAGAAATGAAGAGCTTAAATTGGCATGAAATTCTGAAAGGGATGCAAGCTTCCTAGCCCACCCTGCTTCAGATGAAAACCAGAGTAAAGGTTAAAGGTCACCATGCGGTCAATAATAGTTCAGCTGAAACAATGTGCACATGCATGCTGTGAAAACACAGACAGTTCTATTTTTAATACTCATTTTTTTTTAGTATTTCTGTTATTATTCTCTGTCATGAGAAAAAGATCATAGTTTACGTTCTTTATTGTCATGTCAAAATAATTTGCATGGAATCTGTCTTAGCACTTGTTCATATTGCCAAATAATGTAGGGCGAACATTAAAAGCACTTAGAAACCCTGACCTCATGTACATCCTGCACACACATACAACACAGTTCATAAATAGTACAATACAATAGCATACAAACGTCTTGATTTACATGTCATTTTAAAGGAACAGGAGACATTTCCTGAAAACCAACAACAGGATCGGTGAACTAGAACTGCTAATGAAATGGAAACCTATGCTCTTGCTTCTCGATATAACGGTTAACCAGAGTGTCTAATGATGAACAGCTTGGTGACTCTACCACATCCTCCCCCAGCTCGTATGGAAATACACCCTGGAGCAAATCAGCCTCGCTCTGTAAATCAACAGATCCTCAATTTCATAAGTGATTCATTATTATTTATTGACAATAATTTAGGGAAGTGGTTTCAGATGCTTTTTAGCTTGTGGCAGTAATTTATGTAAGAAGAAATTGAAGAGCTACCCTGCCCAGGATAAGCGGATAAAGATAATGGATGGATAGATGTAAATTGAAGAGCCATATTTTTTCTCACTGTAACAATACAGCAGGGTTTCCCCCAGAAAAGTTGTTAGGCCCGGTGGCAAGTATCTTTTGACGGGGGCCGGCGGCCCGGCGCGGGCCAGTGGCCAAGTGTCTTTTTTGATGGGGGCCCGGCACGGGCCTGCGACAGACTGATGGCAGCATTAAGGTAGGGCCCTATAGTTTCTGTGATAACAGAATCAAGACGGAATCGCGGAATTGAGAATTTAAAAAAGCTATAACACAGATTCCATAGGGCCCTACATTAAGTCAGTGCTAAAAGCTGACTGAAGATTTGAAAATATAACTACGTAATGTGAATGTTGTTATAAATAAGTCATTTATTCAACACACATTTTAAAAAATCAACAACTATTTACAGCATAGCATAGTCTTACAAAGAATCTGACGACAATGTATAGACTTGGAATGCTGTGTTTTAAACAACAACAAAAGACATTCAATTAAATTAAAATAAATAATATCAAAGTTTTTGCACTCCACAAAAAACTTGTATTCAAGTCGTGATTGGCTACTGAATCTTACAACAAAGCCTTGGAATGCTGGGCACATTTAAGTAGGTATGGGGATCGCGAACCGGTTCCAAGTTGTCCTATTCATTGGAATCGTATGGCTCCGTGCTTATCGATTCCGCTTATCGAAGCCAGCATGTTTTTACGACAGCTGCGCATTGCAAAACAATGACGTAACGCCTTGGGGGAGGCACGCACGCAGGCAGCCTCTCTCAGGTGTTTGTTTTGGACGGCAGCTGTCACAACAAATTTGATCCGTGCTGCCAGCCTTGATACATTCTGTTGCGATAAAGATTCTAAGACTCAGCAATTTCTCTGGATTAACGGGTTATTTTCCAGCCTGAAATGCAATCGTATTACAAAATGGCTACACATGTCATGTAACGTGCAAGTAGTTGGCTATCTCCCTGGATACAAAGTAAATGTTTTTACCAATAAATAATAATAATAAATGGGTTATTTAGATGGCGATTAATACATCATGTAATGTTACAATGTATCGAACGTTACATTCATGCTACTAGTTTAACGTTACCTACACACTGTTTAAGTTAATATAAAAAGAATGTACTTACCGACGAGATGAAGTGATAACACAGTTTGTAACAAGGTTAGTTAGCCTACTAAAGAAATGGTGTCTTGCTAGGTACCGTTAGCTTGTGATAGTTGGAAGCATCAAGTGTTGAAAGTCACTCTATACACAATGAGGGTAAAGAACAGACCTGCTGTTTTCCTATAGTGCGTTCACGTTTTAACCAACAGATGTCACTGGTGAGCTTTCCAACCAAACCGCCCCACTGTAACTCCAGTTTAAAAAACATACTAAAAATACATTAAAAAAAAAAAAAAAAAAAAATCCCCGATGCTTAGGCCCGGCGGGGGGTCAATTTAGGCCTGGCGGCTCGCCGGCCTTGCAATGCACTGGCGGAAACCCTGATACAGCATGTACAAGGTGGGATTAATTCAGCTGGTTAGAGTGCTTTGGGTACCAGAGGAGAATGACTCCTATTCTCCCACAAGACCGCCTCTACAAACCCCCAGCCACACTGACCTCACGGCATTTCAAAAAAACGCTTGCATAATAATCCCAGGAACGCCACATGGCCTGTGTGTGTTCATTCACAGGAACGCCACATGGCCTGTGTTTGTTCATTCCCAGAAATGTCACATGGCCTGTGTGTTCATTTCCTTCAGGAAAAAAATTGTAGGATTTGCATTTGCTCCAAGTGACGTACAAGAAAATTAGATCACTTTAAATACCATTCACAAAAAATCACAATTCAGGAAAAATTGAAATGCTATTGTCCATAGAAGAAAAGCTCTATAAAAAAAACAAACAGCCACGTGAGCTAAACTTTCACGTGCTAAGACTACTTTTCCTTGTTTAACACTATCAAAAAGGGCCTGATCAGTCTTTCCCTGGAACTTCCACATGCGTGGTGAGCATATTTCTATATAAATGGAAGTACAGAGGAACATCAGCATAGAGGGAATATTTCATATTGATTCTAATACGATCGCTCAAGGTGGTATTTTTTTGCCATCATTGTATCTACCTTTATTGCAAGTTATATCTGCTATAGATGTGTACACTGTTTAGAAGACTGAGTCTTCCTCTTAGTGCTACAATAAAGTAATTTCAATTTCAGATACATTTTTAACATGATTTAGTTATTAGCAGCTAAATTCATACATTTTACTATCATCTAGCCTTTGAAGTCTCAGACTGCAAGCACACTTGCTAATTCACTTTAGCAGTGTTTTTCTCCTGTCAGTAGTACCATTAGAGTAGAGAACTTGTTCTGTACATAATTCTATTCCATTAAAACACAGCAATCCGACCACACATCATTAATTTGTTTTGAGAGAGCTGGTTCGGATTTCCTCAGCAGGTTCGGCTCAAACACAATCACAAAAAACACACAGTTCAATGAAAAAGTAATGGAATACATACATTTCTGGGGCATTGACAGTCTGCACTTTAAGCTCATATTCATTCTATCATTTCAAATCCAATGTGCTGGAGCACAGAGCCAAAATAACTAAAAATGTCTCACTGTCCCAATACTCCTGCATTGAACTGTATCAAGATATAGTATTCATACAGAAGGCTTCACCCTGGGGAATCTTGTTCCTCTACTATGACCTTTTGCACTCAGTATGTCTTTCAACATGAGTGACATGGATGAAGACCAATGAGATCACAGTTCATTCCAAGGACATTCCATTGGCTCCTCACGGTGTGGCCGTAGATATATGCCCGATTCTGCAGTGATCAGACCGTTCACAGAAGGCCTGAGATTATGACAGTGTACACAATGTGTGAAAACCTCTCTGTTCATTAGGCTGCAGGTCACATGTGTGAGAGCAGCCAATCAGCAGGTAGCAACAGCAGAGTTAATGTGTGTAACACTAAGCTTCTCCCCCACTGGAGGGAGACTTATATTTAACTGCAGCTGGATTTTGCATACAATAAAGATTTTATATATATATATATATATATATATATATATATATACACACACACATTTTATATTCAATGCCTGAGTGAACTAATTCATTAGAAAGCTGGCTCCAAATCAAAAGTAAATATGATTGTATGATAAGCTTGGAGTTTTTGCTAAGAGACCAACTGTAAGACACTAATAATGAGGTGATGGGGTGGACTTCACACAATGCCCTTGGCTCCTTTCTGCGTGAACCGTACTCAACAAAGACCAAACCACAACATGCCACCAACTCCTATGGACTCAACATGAGCTTTTCTACTTTCTGCACTAAAACACCATCATCAGGACATACACACACACACATGAAGGCTGTCTAAACCACATTCTACAGGACACACACACATATGCAGGCTGTCTAAACCACATTTCACAGGACACACACATACATACACATATGTATATCAAATAAGAAATTTCACCAGAAGAAATTGCTCATTTGGAAGAAATTTTTGGTTTCAAAAACATTTTTCCCCCAACATTTCCAGTAAAGGAGGCTACTCATCTACTTCTGGACAAAAACATCCAGTCTTATTCTCACTGATAACTTCATCCCTGCTGACGCCACAGTGGCCATTAGCACTGGAAGGGAACTGTGAGCAGGAATCCAGAGAGGAGAGAGCCTGGGCGTGCGGTTAGGTAGGTGTTCAGAATGAAGGCCATACTGTGGGCACACTAGTGAACCCTGGCTGTGTGGTTAGGTAGGTGTTCAGTATGAAGGCCATACTGTGGGCACACTAGTGCAGCCTGGGCGTGTGGTTAGGTAGGTGTTCAGTATGACAGAAGTCAGCCCTGCAGGCCGTACCGCGGACATGCTACTGCACACTCGCTTCTGCACACACACTACTGCACACACGCTACTGCACACTTGCTTCTGCACACACGCTACTGCACACTCGCTTTTGCACACACGCTACTGCACAGTGGATTAATCACCCCAGAGCTCCATGCCACCCACAGATCCTCTCAGGGCTTTCTTCTGCTTTAAATGCACCAATTGTGAAAAAACAAAGCAGTCTTAAACAAAACATCAAATAAAGCACATTTACACATTAAAGGATGGAGAATAAAAGTATATGCTTTCACACACATACACACATTACGTGTGTGTATTTATTTAGACATGTTTTTGTTTCCAAAAAAGGTGCCCATTCTGTGCTGTAAAGTTGAATCTAATATGGAACTCGATAAATATATCATACCACATCCTTCCAGGAGAAAAATCAATAGACTAAGGACAAAGAACCAATAGCCATCACTTAATTCTCTTATCACACTGATTTAGGGGACAAGCAGGATGTTAAATAACTGTAAATCTTTATCTATGACTCTGAATGTGGTTTATGGCAGTTTTAACAGCGGTTCTAAGACAGAACGTCCATACCTTCTGCGGGACATAGAATTTATAGCTTTATTACCCTTTGTCTAAAAGAGTAGAGAGAGACATAGCAGAGAAGGTAGATAGCAGCCATCACGGGCAGGGGGGGGAAGTGGGGGGGTCGGATGCCATCGCTGCAGAGACATTTCTCTGTGACAGGTTTATGGTCAGGGAGCTGGCTTCTGTTCCACACTCCGCCTTATGAAATGGGTGAGATTCAATGCTCTGATTTATCTGCCAACTGATCGGATTTAGCTTAACGGTCACACAGGTTCCCTCTCCTGCGCGGGAGACGGGGGTCAGGAGGAAGAGCGAGCCAGAGTTTTTCCACCAGAGAGTCGTGACTTCCTGTGCTCCGCCAGATGCTTCCTCATATTTCCTGCTTCCACTGACAACTGGCTTATTGTTTCCCCTGATAAGGGTACAGTGCTCCCGGTAATGGGAATTAGGGGAGGCGTAAGTCACTCCGAAATTGGGTGATGCCGAATCAATAGATAGCAGCAGATTCTCATGAATGCTAAAGAGCTGTTACTAACACAGCCCATTAAAATGGCTACCCTCGTTTGTCTTTAGCCGCTAGGCTCCACTCAGATAGCAAGAAAAACACACATTCTCTACAATAAAAAAGAAGACAATAAATCAAGCCAGAAGAAAATGCTTTCCTTGCATTAGAGTTGCAGAAATGCAGTATCACTGCAAAGATCGTTCTTCATATTTGGTTAAACAGTAATATAAAGATTTATTTTTTGTTTGAAAAATCTCAGTTGTAAACATATAGAACATGTAATGGAACAATGTCCTTCCATGATATCTCATACTCTAAAAGGGCTGCAGAAGAAAATCTGCACCTTTATGTTTGGGGATCGGAGTTGTTTTTCTGCCCTGGTTTTAAACACTAAATGCGACATTCTGAATGAACTAGGTTGGTGTCTGGCAACAGCACAGTCTGGTATATCATCAATACTTTAAAATACATTTTTAAAACTACTTTCAGTGAACCATCAAAACCATCAACAACAGAAATCCTTTATTCAACTTTTGCTTCAGAACATTACAAAACATATCAGCCATTACCTTTTTCAAGCTTGCAAGCTAGCTCAAGGTCATCTATTGTTGATTAGTTTGCTAGTCAAATAAAATAGCAAAAAATAACAAAAATATCAGTTGAGTTTGACAGCTGGCCATTATGGTTGTAAATACGCTTGTAATTTAGCTAGCACATAACTCAGTCATTAACAAATCAGCAAGTTTATGGCAGCTTCATAGCGCTGTTCTTATGCAACTGGAAAGAAATATGCATGCAAGGCTGAACTGACCAAAATATCTGTTTTTCTCTTGCACTCCCTAAGCCAAAACTTCAGAAAATGAATATCCTCAGAAAAAGGTGCCACGGAGTGTGGCACAGTGGGTAAGGAACTGCGCTTGTAACCGAAAGGTCGTAGGTTCGAATCCCGGGTAAGGACACTGCCGTTGTACCCTTGAGCAAGGTACTTAACCTGCATTGCTTCAGTATATATCCAGCTGTATAAATGGATACAATGTAAAGTGCTAAGTAAAAAGTTGTGTAAGTCGCTCTGGATAAGAGCGTCTGCTAAATGCCTGTAATGTAATGTAAAAAAACATTTTTCACAAGCATTAGTGAGAGGAGTTTCACAATCCTTTACAAGACCGTGAGCAGATGTCGTTCAATACTGCAACTTTAACATCACCAAATTATTTACTGAGCAAGAGAAAGAAAGGCTAAAAAAATCAAGTGAAACTGTATTCCACGAGAAAAGTCCTACAGTATGTGCAGACTAACAGTACCCTGCATGGACTGGAACCCTTTCCAGGACCCGTAAATAAAACGTCCCACAGTGGGAGTGCTGGTCCAGGATCTCTTTTGCCTTTTAGCTCCTAATGGCCTCTGTCAGGCCATGAAATCCTAGATCAGTTCTCCGTTGCGGAGATGGTTTTATGAATACAGGCTCAGTGCTGAGCGTCGGAGATAGTTTTATGAATACAGGCTGAGCGTCGGAGATGGTTTCATGAATACAGGCTCAGCGCTGAGCGTTGGAGATAGTTTTATGAATACAGGCTGAGCGTCGGAGATGGTTTCATGAATACAGGCTCAGCGCTGAGCGTCGGAGATGGTTTATGAATACAGGTGCAGCGCTGAGTGTCGGAGATTGTTTTATGAATACAGGCTCAGTGCTGAGCGTCGGAGATAGTTTTATGAATGCAGGCTGAGCGTCGGAGATGGTTTCATGAATACAGGCTCAGCACTGAGCGTCGGAGATGGTTCACGAATACAGGCGCAGCGCTGAGTGTTGGAGATTGTTTTATGAATACAGGCTCAGCGCTGAGCGTCGGAGATGGTTTAATGAATACAGGTTCAACGCTGAATAGTAAGAGGAGCAAAATGTCAGGCCAGAATAAAGTGCAAAAAGACAAAATCTCAGACCTGTGCAGTGATTTGAGTAATCCAGGCGGATATCCGTGTCAATTCTTCTACAAAACAAGTACACAATCCACGTGGCTCCAGACAGACTGTAAAGTAGTTCTGTTAGGCCAGGAACAGCTGCAGCTCTGGAATGCATTAGCTGCAGCCTTAAGAGTGTTTACAATAATTATTTTCTTAGTAAATGTGACAACTCCAACAAATCGGATTTCCTCTAAGTTTTTAAGGCACACGCATATTCCCCCCCTCGCTAAGCTACTGCGCCATCAAATTGTACGGATAATTTGCAGCAACAACGTGTTACTGCGAGTTAGTGACTAAATGCAGCAGCTGATTACAGTGAAGCGAGCAATATGTCACTAAAAACTAAAGAAATAAATTAGTGTATTAATGGCAGCACACACATCCTCACAATTAATGCATTCCACTCCATCAGCAAGTGATTTAATTATGAGTTATGTATATGGCTGCAATGAATCATTTATGTCCTTTATTAGCTAAACGGGAAAATTAGACATACGACAATGATTTAAATGAACACTTTCTGAACACACAGAGCAGAATTACAGGAAGAGTTACTGACCCAGCAAAAAGCAAATACAGCACAAAGCTAAGGGCAAAAAAATTACAATTATGATCTGATAACTGACAAATATTACTGAAGTGACCCATGGGGGTTTTGGCAGTGTCTTTGCAGGCAGTTAAATGTATTTCTCAAATACAAGTAGAGTACTTTAAAAAGAGTATGCAATTATGGTATCAGCTAACACACATAAAAGCAGTTATGAACATTATGCATTAAACTGTGGACTAAAGCGGTGAGCTGCCACTGGAGCATTTCAGTCCTACTGGTACAAATAAAACAGAACTGTTCACGGTGCAGTAATGAAATATTCCATTTCAAGCAGTAAACCGTCCTCTTGACCACTGCTCTGATGCTACAAACTAAATCATGCAAAAGTATGCAATAATGGGAGCAATAATGTCAAAAATAATTAAAGCTGTGATCAATTAAGCTGTACCATTACACATTTTTCCACTGAATGTGAAACACACATGCCTAAATCTCTGAAAAAAGATTTATATACAGGCTTGCTTGCTGCCTGCAGTCTTTGCTCAAGCTTTACTGCAGGCTGCCCCTGCCCGTGATTCACTGCCGGAGTCCAGCACTCGGGGACTTCTGAAGAATAAACAGAATCATTTTCCCATTCCCCCGTAATCATATGGGCTGAGGATCATTGTATATCACTGCTCGTTTTTAATTTTACCCCTTTTCCTGAGACACTATTCCGTTTCCTGTCAATTTGTTCCCAGTTTCTGACAATATTAAGCGCCAGCTTTAAAAATCATTTAATCTTATTCTTTTTAATTAGTTCTTTTTCCAAGACCTGTGAAGGGAGCTCTGTCTTCCATGGCAGGGCATTTCATGTATTTGTTCCTGCTTTTCTGTAATGCACATCCTACTTTAAGTGCTGTGATATATGCTAACCTGCACAAAATACAAATAATTAGTCTATTCAAAAATGATTGTTTGACAAAACCCTTACCAGCCTTCAGAAGGCGGGGCATTGCAGGTTAAACTGCAGGTCTCTTGATGCTGGTTAAGTGCTCAGGTCTCTGTAACTAAAGGTACAGGCCACTGGGGGTGGGGGGGGGGGGGGTGAAGGGTAAGCAGACGCTGGGACCTCAGCAGTAGTGGCTGCCAGCAGAACATGCCCCTTTCTGATCCAGAAGTGACTTTTACACTGTTATGAGGACACGGTGTCCCTGAGTCTCCCTGGCTTGGCTGATTAATAAATGTACTGTAACACTTCACCTGCACACCCCTGGCAGTTTTATATCATCATATAAATGTGAAGCCAAAGATAAAACAAGTCATTGTTGAGCACCTCTTAGAGAGTTTGATTAACAACTTTCATATTGATCAGAACAGTAAAAATGCTTAATGCTTTTCCTTGTTACATCTCAAATCTGCATACTGATCAAACTCCAATGATAAAAGGCCAGTCAGACCATCTAGAGCCGTGCTTTTCAAACTCGGTGCTGGAGACCCATGTGTATGCTGGTATTTATTCAAACCACAGCTGCAATCCCATCATTTTAACAAGCTGTCTGTTCGTCTTAATTACACTTTTCCTGTTTTGAGGAATTATTTACCATCATAAACATGACATGCATTATGTCAGAAATAGCTACGCATGCCATAAATAAGCCCATTATTCACACTGCGGTATATTGCAAATGATTACATGGAGAGGTCATTTTTTAACTGATGAATATTTTTTTTAGACTGAGGTGTTTGAAAATGAAGAATTCAAAGACAGAAAATTATATTCAAATTCAGGTTTGGCTCATTGTCATTTGAAAAGCAATTAGGAGCCAGTTCATTCACCTCACTTGATCAGTTAAAAAAAATAATGTCTTCATTTAATTACTTGCAATCTAGCACTATGTGAATATGGAACTTAAATTATTCATGGCATGCATAGCTATTTCTGCCATAATGTGGCTAATGAGGGTAAATAATCCTCTAAACAGGAAAAGTGTATGTAAGACAAACGAACAGTTTGTTAAAACTATGGGATTGCAGTTGTGGTTTGAACAGAAATCAGCACACACAAGGATTCCCAGGAACGAGTTTGAAAATCACCGATCTCGACCAAAGGTGTCCAATCTTATCCGATAAGAGCCAATGTGAACACCAGTTTTCACTCCAGCCCTGATTGCACAAAATGATTAGTTAGTTGAATTAGGTGTATTGCTGAGCTAAAACAAATCTGCATCCACACTGGCCCTTTTCAGGATAAGCCTGGACACCCCTGACCTTGCCTCCTCTCCAGAGGGTGTTCAGTACCCTGACAGGGCTGGACCTGAACACCACAAGCTAGAATAATGTGTGAATCCACTTTAAATCAGCTTCCACCTTTGACCCTTTTCAGCAAAACCACTTTACACCAATTGCTTCAGTAAATATCCAGATGTATAAATGGAAAGTTTGCCTGGGTTAAGAGTGTCCATTGAGGCGATAAACAGTGTGAACAACACCACAGAGGATTACACACACACACACACACACACACACGCACACAGACACACACACAGACACACAGTTCTAACACAGTAATATAATATTTGTCTGTGGAAACAGTCCCGATGCTGTTGATGCAGAGCTGCAGTCCAGGCTTTAATGAATTCATAAGCTATTTAAGAGCAAGTTATTATTTCAGAATAAATTCATTTGAGGTAAAGGTTTGTGTGGGAGGCATCACTGCTGGTGAGCCGGATGAAAAGAAGTTATTTGTTAGGGATGTCAGAGCAATAAATGAGGTAATGCAATATTAATAAAAACGTTTTTCCTTTGGAGAAAATTCCAGAACGTACTGGATATTATGTTTTTTTTTTTTTCTTTTGGTGCTTTTGCAAATTCTCTGAGCGTGACATCATTCAGAGGAGCAGCAATGCTACACAGAGGAGCCAACGCTCGTCCTCGCCAAGAAAGCAGGGCTGAATCTCAGCACGCCACAGGCTTCCAGCCTACTCAATGTCCTCACATTTCAGCGGCACTGCAGCTCGAATCCAGTGCTGTACCACATCACACACCAATAGAGTATTACACAGCCAGCATCTGAAAAGTGTTACCATGAACCTGAAGCAGCTGTGAGCCAAATTCTCACAGTAAAATGCTCAGTGTTAAGTCAACTCTTACAGATTACATATGGCCCCTAATGGACTCTGTATATATGTACTCTGAAAGAGTTAAATTAACTCATTTTACTGTGCTCCTTGGCACTGATCACTTTCAGCTAAACATAATTTTCTGAAGTATGGAGAGAGGATTTGCTCCACGGTTTGTGTATTCTCTTCAGTGCAGTGTATTTGCGCATGGACTTCCATGACAGACGTGGATCAGCTGAGCCTGTGATTTGTACAGGCTTCAATACAACCGTACTGATAAGCATAAACACATCGAAGCGGAGGCAGGCGGTGTCCCTGCAAGATGGCAGCTCAAGTAATCGGTACTCTGAAAAGGACACTGTCCCATCGCATAATCTGACCGCAAAAATCATGGGGGATGAACAACTGCTGTGCGTCACAAGGCCTGGAGTAGAAACTCATCCTGCAGCAGCCCGACCTGATTCAGGGATCCTACTGTTCGTTTGTGGGTTCCTTTATTCTCTCCCTGTCAGGCTGCTGATTGGCTGGGAGCGAGCAGCAGGCTTGACTGGAGGACGGGCTGTCAGCCCCCCACAGTCTGCCAGCTCTTGCTGATGCCGTCACATCAGCTGTCCGTCTCGCTGAGAGTGTGATTCCGCAGGCGGGCCCGGAGACGGGTAATGGGAGCAGCTGACAGCCTAACAACCAGCACCTTGAAAGGATCCCGGCGCGCTCTAGAGGGGCTGTTTAATAATTGAAGCCGCCTCCAGGATTGTGCGCGTGGAGCCCCGTTGTGTTCAAAGGTCAAAAATACAGAAACACGCCACAACGGTACAGATCAGAAATACATATGGACCACCGCACTAATCACACCTGTCCTCCTGTCTGAGGCTAATCACACCTGTCCTCCAGTCTGACACTAATCACACCTGTCCTCCTGTCTGACACTAATCACACCTGTCCTCCTGTCTGACACTAATCACACCTGTCCTCCTGTCTGAGGCTAATCACACCTGTCCTCCTGTCTGACACTAATCACACCTGTCCTCCTGTCTGACACTAATCACACCTGTCCTCCAGTCTGACACTAATCACACCTGTCCTCCAGTCTGACACTAATCACACCTGTCCTCCAGTCTGACACTAATCACACCTGTCCTCCAGTCTGACACTAATCACACCTGTCCTCCTGTCTGACACTAATCACACCTGTCCTCCTGTCTGAGGCTAATCACACCTGTCCTCCTGTCTGACACTAATCACACCTGTCCTCCTGTCTGACACTAATCACACCTGTCCTCCAGTCTGACGCTAATCACACCTGTCCTCCTGTCTGACACTAATCACACCTGTCCTCCTGTCTGACACTAATCACACCTGTCCTCCAGTCTGACACTAATCACACCTGTCCTCCTGTCTGACACTAATCACACCTGTCCTCCTGTCTGACACTAATCATACCTGTCCTCCTGTCTGACACTAATCACACCTGTCCTCCAGTCTGAGTTCCTGTGCACCTACGTGAATTTAAAGGGCATCGTTTGACAAGGCAAGGCTACTTTTGTGATGGGCGCATTTGGGTTTTAATCTGATAAAAATACGCTCTGTGTACACACTCTCTTTTGCAGGGCTGTTTCCACAGGTCGTATTTTACGGGTCATCGACATGTAGAGCGGGATATTCACATACAGTAAGGGCCTGTAAAAAACAACTGGACGCCTGGCTGATAACCCCCACAGCGTGTACCTGTACCTGCCTGCTTCTGTGTCACCCAGCACCCCGCCCCGCACAGGCTACCCCCTAAAATCAACAACAACACCCCAACCACACCTGCCAGCACTCATACATACAGGGACTCTTCTTACCTCTCATTAAATCTTGAACTGAATAATTATTGAAATACAGTGATCCTGTGAAATATGTATTTTACGTACATTTCCTCGTGGCACAAAATGTAGAGTTTTCTCTCGATACACAGATTGTGCAGAAGTGTGTCCTCACGGAGGGAGAATTTTCTGGAATAATTTACCTGGATAGTGTATTCAGAAACTTTCAGAAGTGCATACCTACTGATCTCAGAGGAGGCATTTTTGTCAAGACCATTAAAATTCCATCTCCTACAAATCTTACAAATCAAGCACTGGTGCCAAGTGTAGTTAAATCGAAAAGCAATATTGTCAGGAATAGAGAAGACACCCCATTAGTTACTTCTTTGCTCTTGTCAATATGCTGTTTTCATAGATTTTTTCCCTTCCTTGTCAATCAGGAAAACACAGAGCTCTCCTAGCATAGAGTATGTAAGAACTGTCTTGAGTCAACTGTTCTGTTTGCACTAAGCTTCAACAATGATCTAGTCAGCAAATCTTTCCCTGGCCAGGGTAAAAAATGAAGACAGTTTCAAAAAACTGAAAGGCAATTGAAGGGTACCTGTGTCTATCTTTTGGGAGATAAGCAAACAGTATTTGCTACATTTGGTACAAACGTTATTTCTAAATGTACAGCGCATACCAAACCAACAGATCCCAACTGGTCTACCGTGTTTCAGAGCGGAGAACACATTGTTATACAGCACAATAAACACAAAACAGACATGTACAAATAATAATGACGTGAAGCATCAGAACATGACATTTCTTTGCCGTAACTAAGACCATAAAACTAAATGCAAACCCCAGACTGGCACGTATACTAAGTAAACGTTACGACAAACGCAGCAGTTTGGGTTTATCTCCCGTTTCTAGTCTGCTACGTGCTTAAGATCGGTAATATATTGCTTTCATAAGAGCACGTAGGCCGCCATTTCCCTTCAGAAGCGCATCTTAAACCTCTAGGCTGTGTGATTACGAAAAAATACGGAGCACATTACCTTCAAATACACTGAAGCAATGAGATAAACGAAAGGTGGGTTTTATGCGCTAAACAGCGGGGTGCAGTGGCGGTATTTATCAGAGTCGAGGGTCCCCCGACATGCAGGCTAACATATTACCTTCGGATTACTGAGATATTTGTCTGGTGTTTGCGTTTTGAGTGAAACAGGCGCGTGCCTCGGGCTGGCCCGGCGAAGGGAAATACCTGTGCGCCAGCCACCGACCGCGGGAAGTTTGTCTTCAAATGGCGGCTGCGGGGGAAATCTGGGCTCCTGCCATCCCCACGGGACTGACTTTCACCCAGAGGGCGCGTATCCGGTAAACCAGTCGGCCATTACTCAGCCAAAATAGCGACCGTAAGTTGACTAGGGGGGCGCGGCTGGGGTTAGCGCTGAGGAGATATTCAGCTTCCCCGCTCCGACCCCGCAGATCCGTCATCTTTATTTACCCCCCGTGCGCCTGCATTTTTCATGGGGCAGCATGCACATATTTATCGTCTTGATTTCTCAAAGATCTATCAAAGAAAATCGCGTCTGGTATTCCACCTCGGCTCATGCCAGGATAATCTATGCTTTTCAAAGTGGGACTCCAGCTCACAAACGCACGGGGAGAACTCAGACATAACTGCGGGGCCTCGTTGCAAATAATAAGTGAGAAACTGTCCTGTGGTGTGTATATCACAGCTCATCATGTTTGACGCGCATTGTAGTGTGTTCACGGAGTGCCGGGAAAAAAACTAAACCTCCAGCTATATTGCGAATGCGTTGCACTGCATTGTACATTTCAAAGGAAATGCAGCCTCGTTCTTTAGCGTGTTACATTATCGTTTGCAGTGTTTTTCACGATGTTAAAACCTGCCTTTTGACTGCCTTGCTGTTCCCCTTGGCTGATAAATCAATAAATTAATAAATCTTTGAATCGGAGGCCGCATCAATAAAGTCTACTGCAGTCTTCATGGGACATGAGAGGCTCTCCTGTGCTTATACTTCAGCTGCTTGGGCCTGGTTATGCTGGAGAAAAGCTGATTTGGCCTGTTCTAAAACGTATATTAATTGCTTCCAGAATTTCATGATTTAAGATTGCAGAGTATGTTTGGAGCATTTTCTGCAGAAAATGGTGATCCTAGTCAGATTTATTCATGTATTTATTTGTCTGTTCAAATGGGTATGTGCCTGTGGCTGTGTACAGCACTGTTGTTTTCTTGACAACCTCAACAAATATTTCCAGTATCAGAGGGAAATGGTTTGTTTACCCAATCCATTAGCTACGTAGAATTTCTGTTACACATGGATCAATGAGGTGATGTTTAATGCACATTATTGTGATTCTGTACTGAATTAAAACAAATATATTTGAATGCACATGTAGTGGGCTACTCGAGTCAACATTAAACTCATTTTTACTTGCTATTTTCACCCGTCTGAAATCAGTATCCATCACTGACCCATATATGAAAGAGGCACTGAAGAGTCTGAGTTAACAGCCATTCTTACGACCTCCACACAGTTTACAGCCTTTCTCTTAGTTGGGTTCTCCAGATGAAGACACAGTGGCTGTTTTATTTACACGCAACAACACCAATAAGAGGGAATATTACATCATCCAAAGGGAATATTACATCATCCACTGCTGCGGTAATGCTACCAGGCTGCCGATACCTGGCAGAACACCTGTGGGCTGTGGCCTCATGTCAGTTCAGTGAGAAAGCGCTTCGTCACCTGCTCAACAGATCCAGAATTATTCTGAATTGTCTCTTTTGGTATCTGGGTAGCTGGTTTGGCCTCCAATAAAATGCACTGAAAAACAATTGTCCACATCACTGCCACCTGTACAATACTGAGCTAATACGCCTTTCCAAAAAAAGGCTGTGTATTTGTTTTACATGCAATTAGCTGGCTGGGCCTCCTTTAGAATGCACTGAGAGCACATTATCCATGCCACTGATCCTGATACGGTTGTGCTCACATAAGCTGCCCCTGACCTTATGCTCGTGTCTGGGGCTGATGAGAGTGAAGTGTCCCTTTGGCGATGGGATTAGCTTCAGATGCGGCTCGCGTCTGGGAACATGACACTCAGCGTGCGGTGATGTTCCCTCTCCTCCCTGCTCCAGGGACCTTACCACCGCATGGCCGCGAAAACGGATGCCCCCCCACCGCAAGGCCAGTATGACCACGCACACTGGTCCCCCCCGCCCCGCATGGCCTGTATGACTGCGCACACTGGTCCCCCCCCCCCCCCCGCAAGGCCAGTATGACCACGCACACTGGTCCCCCCCCCCCCGCATGGCCTGTATGACTGCACACACTGGTCCCCCCCCCCCCGCAAGGCCAGTATGAGGCCAGTATGACCGCGCACACTGGTGCCCCCCCACTGCAAGGCCAGTACAGACGGCTCTCCCCTGCTAGCTAAGGCTGGGTGTACTCAAGGCCACGCATCAGTGCAGTTAAGTGGGGCCAATCACCAGAGCAATTTGATCTGACTTATAGTCCAACATTATCATTACTACCGAAAGTACAGCAATCACGGGTGTGTATGCATGTATACATACATTCAAGTATATAATACACATACACATTAAGACACATTATAAAAATGGGGTGAAGTGTATGATATCAGTAATATTCAAATGAAGTGAAAGGCCAAATCACAAGGGATTTAGGAGAAACACTGGACTGTCCACCAGCATTTTCAAAGGTAGACCAGTGCAGTCAGTATAATCCTTACATTACATAATATTAATGGATCATCAGGGGTGACAAGCTTCTTTTCATGTTTAATCATTTTTAAATGTTTCAGACACTGGTAAAGTCAGAAAGTGTAATTATGTGCAGTGACTTGAGTACAATATGATCCTATATGCTTATCATGAAATGGAATATATTTTGTTTGGCCAAAAAGCACCCAATACGTTGTATCATATTAGCATGCAGCAGAATGTTTCAGAGAAATCCAGGAAACAGTCAGACAGGCTTTTTCCCCTTTTAAGTAGATAAAACACAATTTGATATTCCCCCTTTTCGGACACCACTGACAAAAATCTCTGAATTTCCAGACAAGGTGTAAACATTATGTACAGCTTTGACTGACTCCAAATCTCAAGTGTGGGAGACGATTGAAATGAGGAATCAGCAGCAGAGGATGGCTGCTCCAGCCACAGGACTTAAACAGGCAGGAGACAGGTGGGATTCAGACCCAGAAGAGGTTCACTCACTAATTGTTTTTGAAGAGGTGACATTTCCGTGTTTCGCGGCCCCTGTGAAGGGTGTCGGCGGCTCTGCTGTTGAAGGTTTCCGTGGTGGCAGGATTGCCCTTGAGTGACCCTGCTGGAGTCGGAGGACAGGCGTCGCTTTTCTGATTCAGGAAAATAAAAGATTCAGGCCTGTATTTATTTACAGAGTGAATCGCAAAAAAAGGAAATGATAAAAAAGTCAGAGATTTGAAAGGCGTTCAGTGTGTCCCGTCACTGGAGCCTAATTCTGCACAGCTGCAGAACCTCAGTACACAAAGGCTACACAGCGTTTATGCTGCTACCCAGTGATGTTTTTTGAGGTCAAAAGCTGGTGAAACTCAGTCGAGGCATTCAGGTTGAAAAGTGAAAGCTTTCCAGGCAGCTGGGATGTAGCCTGGCTATAAAACCTGAGCCCCGGGTGAAACCTGAGCCAAAATGGAGTAACAATCTGTTTATATCAGAACGTCTCTCAGCTTACATTTCCACCCCCTTGACATCTAATTTTTTGCTCACTGGGAATATGCTAGAACATTATATTATGGTGTACATACGTTGTATGATTACAAAAAAACAAAGAACATTCTTAATTTTTTTTCTCCCACAGCCATATATTTAGTTAAAAGGAAAACTATTAAATTATTCCTTAGTGTAAGCTACATGCAGAACAGCCCGTGCACACAGAGCAGAGTTTAAAGAGCATGGCTGCAGCACATTTTGTCAAGCCACCACTACTAGTAAAATCCCTTAGAAAGCATCCCTGTCTTAACAGATACACCATAGACCAGCCACTTGAATGAAAAAATCAAGACCTTCCCAATGAAAACTGAAAGCAGTATCAGTCTTCTCACAATGCATCACTCAGGAATAATTGGTTTCGCTGTTCAGACCCTTCAGACTGCAGAACTGATGTTCGGCTCCATAAAGTACTGACCATATCTAACTTACTATTGGAGATATGGTAAATACTATTTAAAAGATGAATACAAAATCGAAATGTTTTGAGCTAGAAATGATTGAAAAAGACAAATAAAAGGAAGATACATTTTTAGCTGAGGTTGGTTTATTTCTGAAATGTTTTCAGGGATCTATGTCCCTTGACTTCATTTGTTTTATCATCGTTCCCCAGAGTATACATTTTGTCTTGGTAATAATATATGTGTTTTTTTTTTTTAATCAGAAGGTAAACACCACACCACAGCAGGCTTTAGCCTGCATTTGAAGGAGGCAGCACTATTGCTTTGACAACACTGCCACCCTCTGGAGGATAGAGCACACTGCATGTACGGTATGACAGTTATCCTGCTATTGCACCTGAACTATGAAGCATTGGATGATGTATAAACAGCAAGGATCTCGCACGCAAATCCTTGATGGCTGCTGTGTCTGCTGGTTTTTGAAGTGATCCAATGCTTAAGTGCATAATTGGCTAAAGAGTCTACACCTTGTTTCTAAGACCAAAACTGGCTGCTAATTGAAAGAAAATCAGAAAAAACAGCGGAGTTTGAGACCCCTGGTAAACGGTGCATGGCAATGGTCTCCAAATGTTCAGTCTTGTATTTAAAGCCTTATAAAACAAAGCAGATAGCATTTTCACACAGCTCAGCAGTGCCCTGTAATACAGCAGCAGTACATCCCCTTCATCTGGCTGACAGGAATGCTTTTATTACGCTCTTTTCATATATATATATATATATATATATAATCACATTTTTTTGTTTTAATCATACATTTCCTACTATTTCTGATTTTCATAATACTCAGTGAACAGTTAAATATTCACTAAATTTTGCAAACAAATTTAATCCTGATCGTCACATCTCCCCAGTGGAGAACATTTCATTCCATATAAATGAACAGGTAAAGTTTTGTTGTGTTTGTGAGTTCTGATCCCAATAGTACGGTGGCTCTTTTCTCTTCAAACCCCCCATGTTTCCACTGCCAGAGTCAGACGGGGCACGAGGTTGGCATGCAGGAGACCTCTCCAGATCTCAGGACGTGCATGAGAGCCTTGGCCGTTGCTATCAGACCACTGGCACCGTCCACAAAGGGATGACCGCGTCTCACCGACCAATGAGAGGCCACCGTGTCGTCCCGCATGCCCGGTGGGATCGGCAGCGGGCGGCCAGCCAGACAGCCAGAGAGGCTCCGGGGGTTAGGGTTAGGGTTAGGGGGGGTCATAATGCGAGAACAAGTGAGAGAGCTCCTTCCCTTTCGGAAGAAAACTTTGACTCATATATATATATATATATATATATATATAGGCCTTCATGTATATGTTCTTGTGTCAGGAAGGAAATTGGGGTACTGTCCACCAGGTGGCAGCACCGGTCCCATTCACAGGCTGCACATCATCTGTGACCCATCACCTACAGTAATTATTGGGCCCAATAAAACACCTGGTTGTCAGGCCTAGGGGAAGGATGGCTTTGGGCATGGACGGGTTAAAAGACTGTGGTAGTTTCTTGTTTTCTTTTTGCCTGCTTTTTCTCCCCTGTGAAGTGCCTTGTTGCCGTTCATTATTTAATATTTTAAGATTTTTTGTGTTTTTTGGTGAATGTCAAGAAAATCGATATACCTGCAGTGAAGAAGTCATTATCTATATACGACTGGTAAGGTTACCGACCGGACCGAATCACAACGCATATTTTTTAGCTTAATTTCTGAGACGTCTATAGGGCTATCTGTACGAACGTTATACACTCGGTCTGTCATCTCGTTAGCAATGTCGCTAACGTTACACTCGGCGAAAATGGCGAAAGCGGAACTGTCTAAAGTGTGGGTGTGTTTTATTTGGAATTCAGAAATATAAACAAGTTTCCCCCAAAGATTTTACAATTGCAAAATCAATCTTTAAATGTTTTATTTTTAGTTAGCCAGTATAAGAAATCCCTCAGATACACCAAAAGTTGCGTCGAGGTCAACAATAGTAAGAAACCTAAACTTATCACGTTCAGGTCATTAACTAACATAACATAATGACAAAAACAGGCCATTCAGCCCATAATGCTCGCCATTTTCCTGACTAAATTAGTGCTCTGATTACCTACAGACTAGATAATATCTAACACTGTATCAAGCCTAGTCTTGAAAATCCCCATAGTTTCTGTTCTACTACATGACCTGGCAGGCTATTCCACACAAATCACAAAGCAAACTACTATCCAGGATAGGGAAGTCAGTGAAAAAAGAACACTACAAATATTTGCATGCATCCCAAACAACTGTGTTCATACAGAATGACACTGTCCTGGTGAGGTGACTGAACTGAATGGCCCTATTAGCAAAGTGCAGTTTATGTAAATGGGTCTTCTGTGTCTGTCTGCGTAATACTCCACTTTTGTCTTCCTGAGAGCAACACTAAGTTGCTCTGAGTAAGAGCATCAGCTAAGGGAGCTGTGCAGATAGGCGTGAGATTCAGAGGCTGAAGTAATGAGGAACTGAAGCTACGTGGTTAGCAC
This sequence comes from Anguilla anguilla, assembly GCF_013347855.1. Classification (NCBI taxonomy): domain Eukaryota; kingdom Metazoa; phylum Chordata; class Actinopteri; order Anguilliformes; family Anguillidae; genus Anguilla; species Anguilla anguilla. Next base: position 196,741 of record NC_049218.1, on the reverse strand, counting down.
CAAATGGGTGGGTCTGCAGCCACAAATTGCCACCATTTTATCTGTCAATGTCTGATCATTTGCTCTTTATTTTACTGTGTCAAAATGGAGGAAAACTTCATGTTTCCTCCTAATTTCACTTAAAACACAATCAGCCACTTTAAAAAAAGATTAGATCATATTCACTGGAGTTAAACAAAAAGATGCTCACTAATGTTTATGCCATTAATGAGCAATTCAATGAAACTTCAGAATTGCATGATTAATATACTGATTCAATAATGTATTTGATAGTATGGGCCAAGCTGAATGGGCTCATAGAACACGGGCATGCTTATCGTAATTATAATTTTAAAAATTTTATTTAACCTTTATTTACCCAGGGTAGGTTCACTGAGCACGGATGCTCTTTTGCAGCAATGCCCTGCTTCACACTCATACACATTCACACCTGGGAGCTGCCCAGTATAACCACAATCCTCTGTTGTTGGCCACTGAGCAGCTCCACTGGAGGGAGAGAACACAATTATATTTTTGTTTTATAAAATTTCACTAAAAGCCCCTATTAGAATATTTTTGGTCGGTAGTCGAGTGAAAGATTTAATCACAGAGATTATCACCAAGTGGTACATCCACTGAAATAATTTTGAATATAATGGATAATATAACATTCAATATGAACAAATCATTCACATTTGGTCAGACCAAATATGAATAGCTAAAGCATCATTCTCACTCTTTCTCTACACACATAAACACACACACGTACACATGCACACACAATTTTAACTAAGCAGCCCAAGAAACAATGGTGTCTGTTAAAATATGAATTTTTAGCTACCACAAATCAAAATCCGATAACCATCACCCACCTCTTGCACATCTACCTGAACTCTGAGGTGTTTGGGACAGCCATGTTCCACCAGCCATACGAGGCACATCATCATATGAACACACTGAGAAGGAAAGCCATTTAGAATTCTGGAACGCTGAAAGTGAGTTAAAAGTAATCACACTTTAAAACTAAAATATTATATTCTGAGTGATGATTCTGGGTGCGTAAGAGTCGTACTTAAGAGTCATGGCTTAGGGCAGCGTTTCCCAACATTCTTCCTTCCGCGGCACACTTTCCAAATTTACACAATCTTATGGCACACCAGGGCGGCAGAGAAAAACCACGAGTGACCTACTGACGTTGATGTGATGTGCCAACAGTAGGCCTAAATGCTTTTTTGGGGTTTTAATTAAGCGATATGCATTTTAATTACATTTATTTTGGCTTTTGTGAATGGGATTTGTTCATTTAAGTTTTTAAAATTTATTTGAACATTAAAATTTTTTTTTGAAAAAAGTATTTTTCACACGGAACACCTGACCTCGCCTGACGGCACACCAGAGTGCTGCGGCACACCGGTTGGGAAACGCTGGTTTAGGGTGAGAGTGTTGTGGTAAGGATCTGTGTTGAAAGAATGATGGTTATGTGCTTACTTCCTCTGCGGCATTTTATATAATTTTCTGCACAAATTTGCTCACATGTATTTCTTAACACTCACATATTTTAACACACAATTCAATTTATTTTTGAGATTTGCAGTACTTTCTTGTATGCTTTTTTTGCAATATTTTTTAAACTATGTAGCATGTTCATTGGAAATTTGCTCCTACAGTGACTTCACTAAAGGGCTTGACTTCCTCATACAGCTTGTGCGTGTGACACAGAGCGCATACACACCATGTACTAATTTGGGCCATCTTATCTCGTAATACACTGTATGCTAGCAGTGTTTGTTTATTCATTTGCATACCCTGCGGTCTCCATGCATGCAAGCAAATGGGGGGGGGGGGGGGGGAGTGAGAGAGAGAGAGAATGAGTGATAAAAAGAGAGAGAGAGAAAGGGCGAGCAAGTGAGAGAGGGAGAGAACAAGGAAAGGAGGAAATAACTTTTTGGTACTCAGCTCAGCAAGGATACAACCAGGCTGGGGTGCAGTTAGTAGCTGGTTTTCTGCTAATTCAGCCTGTTTGTGGGTCGTATTTGGGGACTGCGATGCCGTGCTACACTGTGACAGTGTCCACCGGCACACAATGGTTTGCAGGCACAGATTCTTACATTTACATCACTTTGGTAGGAACGGAGGGGTGCAGCGAAAAGACCTTACTGGACAAGCCTCTCTACAATGATTTTGAGAGGGGGGCGGTAAGTGCACAACTGCTGCGTCACACTGTAAGCCCGGATTCTGTCTTTCATTAAACAATTGTGGTCATTACTTATTATCTTATGTTGTACAGGAAATTGTTCCCACTACTAAAGTGGTTTACAATATTCAGGTGAAATATTCAGTGCAGTAATTATGCTAAGCAGAAATTACTTGACATAATAAGTTTCTGTGGGGCTAGAAACCTGTATTTCAAAATTCTGCCAAGCAACACTGGGTATTGGCCTTTGATTAATGCATGAGAAATTACACCCAACTGAACAGCAGAGTTTGGTTAATAGTATGCAATAAGCTTAAAATAATGAAAATAGTGATTAATCTAAATGAAATGCACCATTAGGAATTTTACTTGTTTTATCAGCAATATTACAATACGAACAGTACTTTGCTGTTGGTGCTGTATACAGCATGTTACTGTAGAAACCATAGGTTTTGTGTGAAATTTCTATGGCTGATGAAATATTTCAGCAGTCAGCCTTAACTGTAATCGAAAATTTAGTAATGTTCTTTTAGTGCAAAAATTGACCTATTAGCTCGCACTGACATTACCTGACTTTGTGTGTGTGTGTGTGCATGTGCTTTACTGACCTGACCTTTTGTAGAAGTTTTAGTTTTTGAAAAGAATACTGTTGCATTGTGGTCCACCCAAGTTTCTGCCTAACTGCTTCTCTAAAGTTAAAATCCTGGTTAGTGCAGTGGTTATTGCAGCAGTTAGTGCAGTGGCCTTTCCCCCTGCACACCTTGGCCTGTGCCTCTCCAAATCCCTGCAGGTACACTGCAGTCACTGGAGGTGTGGCCTCGATGGACAGGGCAGTGTCCCACCACTGTGGCAGCTTTAAGAAAAAAATATTGGTGAACTAATGATTTCGAGTAGGTTAGTTTACTAATGTTTCGTGTACTGAACTTACTGAACTACTCTATTCACTTTAGACTCTACATACTACTTAACAAGTTATGTTTCGCCTTAAACCATGTAAAAACATGGTTTAAGGCAATGGGTCTCCACACAATTTTCTAGTAAATTCAACTAATCCACGGGTTATAGTTAGGGTTGGGTTAGAGAATGTCGCTGGGACATCTGCATCAAGCATACTGACAATATATTTGAGCCATTAAATGTAGAAGGTTAGAAAAGACTACATTATGAAGTTTTTTTTTTTGCATAGGTCTTCCACACATTAAGTAATAATATCACATGGTCCTAATTCTGTGTTATTGCTTAATAAGCTATTTTGAAATCGCTAAAAAAACAACACTTCATAGCGTACACAACAAAATATTTTGTATAAAATCATACAGTCCTTTTACCTCTAGTACAGTATACATTGTCTTTCCTGGATATAAACACTGTTTGACATCAGGATGTTTGCTGTGCAGTGAAGTGGACTGAAGAGACCTATATACTAAAGTTGTATATTTAATTTAGATCAAATATATAAGAATTGTGTCTGTTAAGTACTCATATGTTTAATTTAAAATGGCTTATTGGTTTAGGATGCTGTCAAAATTTGCTTGTAAATTTTTTACATAGGGGTTTTTCATTGTCTTTAAAGTGCTGACTATCAATATAAATGGTCAAACTCTCAGGGTGACCAGTTCAGTTCACATAGGGCTTTGCACAAAAGCAGTGCACGGATTTTTTTCTTCCTTCACCAAAATATTGGTACTGTTGGGATCACTGCAGGATAACTGTCATTACAATTTTTGCAAACCTGAAAAGCTCTCAGGGTGACCAGTTCAGTTCACATAGGGCTTTGCACAAAAGCAGTGCACGGATTTTTTTCTTCCTTCACCAAAATATTGGTACTGTTGGGATCACTGCAGGATAACTGTCATTACAATTTTTGCAAACCTGAAAAGCTCCAAAAAAACATTTCCGAATAGAATCCTCCATTTCTGTGACTTCACCAGCATGCCACATATTTATGAATAAGAAACTGAATGAACTTAACTCAACTGTGAAAGAGGCATAATGAAAGGCACCAGCCAATGCTTATATTTGGGTTTGTACTTTAGAAACAGGAACCAGCCCTACCAGAGGAGTTAGCACACAGTCTGTAGGAAGAAAATAGCACAAGGGAAATGTTGCACTATGAGCTGTGGTGAAAGGAACGAAATGTGTGTCTGGCGTTTAAACCCACCCAGAGACTGCCTGCCTGAGCTGAGAAACTTCAGTGTGTTTTCTTTAAGTTGATCATTTTCCTGTAGAACGGGCAAAGGTGCTCACTGTATTGGTACAGCAGCCTTAACTGATTCTAGCGGTAAATACACAACCAGGCCAAATGCCAAATACAGGCAAGTGCATGAGGTCAGGTGAGTATTACCATATGACCCCACAGGAGCCGCTCTGCTTTAGGTTTCATAACAATCGAGCGCCCTTCTGTTCTTCAGCTCCTGACCCACGCAGAGTATTTGCTGAGGCTGTAATCGCATGGCTAGCTTTTGCACAGTATATTATCTGTTACAAAACCAATTACCTAAATGTATATAAACTGTACTGCACTATATAGGTGTGTTAAAGTAAGATGGAGCGCGCCCCCTTGTGCATGCTGGTCACTTGTGTTAAACAACCTTAATTGAGCAAGAGATTGGCTGTAACAAATATCAGTATACACAGGGGTCCCCAGGACCCAGTTTAAGAACAACTGCATTAGCCTGCTTCAGCCACACAGGTAGGACTCCTGTACTATAAACATGACAAAATGGCTTTCCGCTCAGAACATGCCTGTGATAGCGTCATATAGTATTTTTAGTAAGTGAAAATTCAGATTGCAATGCAGAGAGTGACGCCATGGGCCTGGAGGTAGAACTGCAGCCCTCACAAGTTCAGTACAGACAAATCTAAAAAGGAACGCAGTGAAATATGTAAAAGAAGAATTGCGATAAATGAATATATGACTGCAGCACAAGATCTCGACCCAGAGAGAAGAAAGGGGAGCTCCACCAATCACAGTACGCATTGGTAACAACCAAAAAAACACGCAGTGTGATTGGTGGATACCTTCTGGTCATACTTCTAGGCTCCCTGTGTTTAGCTTTGAAGTAGTGAGAAAGCATTCATCAGAGAGACTCCATAGGGGTTATCCTATTGGTTGTTGCCAAGGTAATCTATGATTGGTAGAGAGCCTTGCCATTTTTGCCATACCACGACTGTATTCCCCGTTTACACTTTGCATATCTTACTATCCCTGCCTTGACCTCAGTCATTTTTCTCTGAATTCAGGTGGACTCATACGACATTAAAGTAGCGGAGAACCTCGGGGAAATCGTGTTTGTGAGCATTGAGAAAAGGAAGTACTGGGTGCAAGATGACTGGTACTGCAGGCACATCACTGTCAAGACCCCAAGTGGAGACTACTTGGACTTCCCCTGTTACAGATGGGTTCCCGATGAAAAGGAAGTGGTCCTCAGAGATGGCCGGGGTAAGGGTACGGCTATAGGCCGTCTCTGAGTCTCTGGGTATTACCATTTCATCACTAAGCATGGAACAGTCAGCTTTGATGAAACCCAGTAATAGGTCAAGCAACGATTAGCTGTCAATGTCTGAACCAATCAAAAGGCACTGAACAGGAAAACAGTGATTGGTTCAAATCACTGATGGTTCATATCAATATTATCCGTAATTATAATTAATAACTAATTTTGTGGTTCAGTGTTTCTCAAACTCGGTCCTGGGGGACCCCTGTGTATGCTGGTTTTCATTCCAACCTCAACAGCTATTTCAGAATTTTAATAAGCTGTTAATTTTTCTTAATTAGGTGCTTTTCATGTTTTAGGGCCAGTGTGGGTGCACACCCCAGCTCTATGTTAAAATTCTGAAATAGCTGTTGAGGTTGGAATGAAAACCAGCATACACAGGGGTCCCCCAGGACTAAGTTTGAGAACCACTGCTGTAGTTTATATGGCAGTGAGTCTATGTATGGGCAAGGATTTCTCTCAGCTTTCTCTCAGAAATAATAAATCCAATTTACAAACTATTTAGGAGACTAGTAACAAGTAATGATTCCCTAATGCTTAAGGTAAACATGAATCAAGTCATGAATGATATAAATGCACAGAGGGACTTTGAACAAACATTCAGTTGTATGAACTGACTCGCAGACTTTCTTGTGGAAAATTACAGTGAAGTCTTATTAAGAGTGTATTTCTTAATGCTTAGTGCCTTATCGTGGTTTCCTGGCTGCTCAATATATAGTCCGGGCGTGCTGCCAAATGCCTAACCCTTAATTAGAGAAAGACCTATTATTGTTCGTTATCTGTTTCTAAGAACTCTATGGTGGTACAACACTTGCTGAGTAAGCTGCTGGCTTTCAGAGATCTGCACAGAACCACAGACTCTGTATTTCTCCCCACGATATCATGTATTAAAGCTTCTAACCTTGACTGAAGTCTCCATGTAGAACTGAATTGTTCTTTCGCACTCCCCCTCTGCAGAATAAAAAACACTGATTATTTACAGTTCCTGCCTTGTACCTTTCTTTTGGAGTCTTTACAATGCTTCCTCTGGGCAAGCAGGTGCATGTGCCAGGTGTGTAGCCAGATGTGTACCCAGGTGTGTAGCTGGGAGTGTAGTTCAGCGTGAGGACACGCAGGCCCTGAATGCACTTATTTGGTAGGACATGCATGCTTGTCTGTGCAGAATAAAAAAGATGAAGAACACTTCAGCAACAGGTCTACATTTATGATTGGGCATTATGGACTGGGCAATATGAACTGGGGGGGGGGGGGTGATAAAAAAAAATCACAGACTGCTTTGTGTTTATGCAGCACGATTGCCGCAAGATGACAAAACCAGACTGGTGAAACAGCACAGACGCAAAGAGCTGGAAACCAGACAGAAGATGTACAGGTAGGAGCACCGCTTGGTGTGTCCATGTTTGTCTCATCTATGCCACTGACATGATAAACAAATAATCTACACCCAGGAACAAAACAAGAAAACTTAATTATGAAATAAAGGCTATACTACACACTTCAGTTTCAAGCATATGAAAAATAAAACGAAAAAATGTATACACCGGCTCTTCACATAACAGTCTGAGGTTTAATTTAGCATCACTGTTGAATCTGTTGAAATGTCAGTTGGTTATGTAATAAACATGCTTAATTCTAGCAGTGTTCCAGTGTTTCACTTGGAGTAGTCTCTTTGAAGAGCCTGAGTATAAAGTTTGGTTATAAAAGGAAAAACTGTTGTTCACATTCAATATTACACAGTACATATAATGGAGCATGTCTTCTTAGTTATGATGTCACAGAACCCTATGAATACATACATGTCACAGTCCTATGAGCAGATATGTGTGGAGCCCTGGAGGGGAAACAGTGTTGTTGTAGTAGACTTTCACCCCAGACACTAAGACAGTGGAATCTCTGGCCAATCAGTGACAACTCACTCAATGACCTATCAGGAAGAAAGAGGAAACCAGCAGCAGTGCTGCAGCCGTTTGCATCAGATAAACTTCAAATTGAGGCTAGATTGAGATGTCACACAATAACATCATTTAAACTGGTTGCTCCATCTGAGTTACTGTATCTGAGTCATGTTCAGTAGCTCAGAGTTAAAATACAGCTACTCTTTACGGCGTAAAGTCATTCCTGAAACAGCCCATGACACGAGGCATCCATTTGAAAGATTGGAAAACTTGTTGGATTACCTGACCATGCCGTTGAAGTTAATGGATCAAACACTTGATGTCAATGCTGCTCTGTTTTGTTAACCCAGTCAGTAATATAGACAATTACCTGAAAATGAGCTTCAACTTTTGGCTTCTTGGGACAATATATAGCAGTTTGTTGATTTTTGCTGATGTTTCAAGGTGGAATAACTTATTTTTCTTTCAATATCAAGCTGTTTAGCTAGCATATATATTGCTTGGCCTCACTGTTAGATTGGCATGAGCGTGATTGACAAGCATGTTGTTGGCCTGCAGATGAAAACGTCACTGTATGTGACAATGTTTTGTTTCAAGGAATCATTTATGTCTTAGTAAATAGGCGCCATAAATATCCACGGTGCAACTGAAAAAAGACAGCTTTATTTGAAAACTAATTAGTTAATATGTAACATTTAGTGCTGACTTTACACCCTAATATGCGATAAAACTTATGTTATATATACTGGTGCAACAGGCCAGACTTGAGTATCCATCCCTGTTAAAAGCTGAAACTGAAAGTAATCATGGTTAACCCTCCTATTATGTTTGGGGTCAATTTGACCCCATTCAATGTTTACTGTCTCTAAAAATATGGTTACCATACTTTTTTCAGCTAGATATTTCATGACTTTTCTTAACTTTATAGGGAAAACATGGCAAACTTGAAATTAACTGAAAAAATTATTTTCAATGCCTGTACACATGTTGTATGCATCGGTGTTATTTGGGTCATTTTGATCCCAGACTCTATTGTTATATAAAACCATCATTTTGATCTTGTTTTTGTTGAGGGCACTTTCACATTAATTTGTGTGTGTGTGTGTATGTGTGTGTGTGTGTGTGAGAGAGAGAGAGAGAGAGCATGTGTGTGTGTGTGTATGTGCTTGTGTGTTAGGAGAAAACATAGTTCCCACAAGATCTCTGATCATTCTCGCAACATGGGGGCGGGGGCAAACTTCTAATAACGGCTGCACACACAGCCCTCTAAACCATTTTTCTTTGCATTTGTGCCTCAACTAAAGATTTGAAAATAACCACCAGACAGAGGCATATATTTTCTGCCACTGAGGTTCTGTCACAGATCTTGGAGGGCGAAAGTGATTTAGATGAGGATATGTCTGAGACTGAGGATAAGGGTGAGAAGGACCCTGACTATGAGGCATCCTCCTCTGAGGATGAGAATGAAGCCTTTGAGATACCACATTCTGACCCTCCTGTCTCAAGAAACACCCCTGTCATCTCTCAACCACCAAGAAACCTTCCTGCTGCCTCTCAACCACCAAGAAACCCTCCTGTCATCTCTCAACCCCCAAGAAACCCCCCTGTCATCTCTCAACCACCAAGAACTGACATGTGCACTTCCAAAAATGGAGAACTACTATGGTCCGGATCCCCAGTTGAAAGACAGGGTAGACTTAGTGCTGCTAATGTCATCAAAATGGTTCCAGGCCCCACCAGATATGCTAGCAGTCATGTACAAGACATAAAGTCTGCATTTGAACTCTTCATAACACCATCAATGCAAAAGGATATTCTTGAGATGACAAACTTAGAGGGGAGGCGTGTGTATGGTGACAATTGGAAAGAGCTGGATGTGACCCACTAGCAATCCTATATTGGGTTGCTTATTTTGGCAGGAGTATACAAGTCAAAACGTGAAGCAACAGCAAGCCTTTGGAATGCTGACACTGGTAGGGCAATTTTTCCAGCCACAATGTATCTGGAGACATTTCATGTTTTCTCCCACATTATACGCTTTGATGATAGGGAAACAAGGCAGGGTCGACAGGAGCGTGACAAACTTGCACCTATCTCGTCTGAATGAAGAATTGATACCCACGGGTACCTAGTTGAGCTGTTATGTTCATTTTTTTTATCAAAACTCAATTCTGGTGATTAATTTACTTTTTATTGGTGTTTCTTCATTATTTAATAACTGTCATATGTTACTTATTGATGTTCTGAAGTGTTTTCTGAAACTAAACATTTGAAATGTTTGACAGTTTTAATATTTTTTCCAGGGGTCAAATTGACCCCGAACATAAAACGTTACTATGCTTGATAATAAAAGTGTGTTTCTTTCCAAATGTTATTTTTCTTTTTTAATGAGCACTTAATACCAACATAAAGCCCTGCAAACACCAAAACATACTTTGTTTTCCATTTTAGGTCAATGAATGAGATTGTACAGTCATTTGCATATTTCACAATAGTCATATAAAATCAATACTTGATGTATAAGGGGACGATGGGGGGAGTCATGTTTTATTTACTGGGCTATTAAGATGGTCAGTAGAAAGGCCTAAAGTAGCTGAGAGAGAAACTTGGGTAACACTTTCAGTTACAATTATTTTCTGCAGGTTTATATTGCTGGGGTCAAATTAACCCCAAACATAAAAGTTGTTCGTTAATTCTAACATAATAGGAGGGTTAACTGTGAAGTGGCTTTTCCTTACATGCTCCTATTGAAGATGGAGGGAGTGGCAGCCAGGGTTTCCTATGAGCATAGATGCCAATACTCACAAGGAGCTTCCAAGGGACATCCAGTTTGACAGTGAGAAAGGAGTGGACTTCACCCTCAACTACACTAAGGCGTGAGTATTATAGCATGCACTCACACTGAGTGTTATGGCTCCCTGCCCTTGTGCCCTAGTGGCTGCTTGTGGTGTTGCAACATTGGTTTTGATTGTCTTACTAATAGGAAATTGGTGTCACCTGGAGGGGATCTACTTAAGGGGCCCTCTGGCCGATGCTTTCTCTCTCCCCTTTCAGAACACAACCTGCAGTCCGGCTACACTGCTCATTCATTTTCATATTTTTTTTAGGTTTCTTCAATTAAAAGCATTTTTGAATTGCAACTATTTTGTGTGATATTGTTTATGTTGCGTCTGGCCAGGGGCTGGTCGTAACATAATTGGGGGCTCATCCGGGATCTGCTGATCCGGTGTGTACTCTCTCTAGTTTTTATCTCGCTTTATCTCAGTTTTGTTGGTATGGAAGTTCTCCGCGTTTGCGGGGTGCGGCAGTAGGTTGAGTCGACTGAGTGTTATTGGTTTGCTGTGTTTCCCTCAGGTAACTGTAGTCCTCGGGCATGTCCTTCAGGCTTGTCACTTTGTTATTTTGCCTTTCTTATTTTTGGTGTTAATTCTGAGTGGGGGTACGCTCCGGTTCGCTGTGAGTGACTATTCAATTGGTCTTTCATTTGCGTTCAAGGGTTTTGCGTTTAAAAGCCGCTTCGAGTCCGGTAAATACACTGAAGACTAGGTTAGGTTTTTAGTTAGTTAGATTTCCATTGCTGCTAGGTAGTTAGGACCTGGGGGAAGCCCTGGCAGCCCACACCAGTCAAAGTAACGGCCAGTAACTCAGCTTATCGTTGTAATTAGTGTGATTAGTATCACTTGTGATTTTGCTGAGTCTTTGGGTGAGTGTGGAAATTTGCTACATTTCTACATTTGCAGTTTGTTTTTTGATTATGCAATCGGTAGCTGTGTTTTCGCACGTGAATATGATAGCGTGCACTCACACTGAGGTAAGTAAGATAGTATACACTCACACTGAGGTGAGTATGATAGTATGCACTCACACTGAGGTGAGTATGATAGTATGCACTCACACTGAGGGGAGTATGATAGCATGCATGCACACTGAGGGGAGTATGATAGCATGCACTCACACTGAGGGGAGTATGATAGTATGCACTCACACTGAGGGGAGTATGATAGCATGCATGCACACTGAGGGGAGTATAGCCGCGTTTCCACCGCAGGAACTATACCCCGGAACTAGGAACCTTTTGAGGAACTCAGTGCGTTTCCACCGCAGGAACTAGGGTCTAAATTTAGTTCTGGGGGCTTTGTTTTACCCCCCAAAACGTTCCTGCTCGGGGGGTAGTACTTTCCGAAAGTACAGGAACCTTTTGGGTGGAGCTTGCAGCGCTGAACATTTCTGATTGGTCGAGTACTCGCAGCACTTGTGTTGTATTTATTTTCCGCCATTACCCGCCATGTTTGAAAATATGCCGGCGCAACCCGATTTATTTTCATAATAACTTCAAATCAAACTTGTATGTTATGCGGCGCAGTAGCCTAGTTTTGGTTATAGCCTGCCAACGTCTTGGAATTATAACGTGTGCTCTTCTGTTCTTTTCTTGCTTTAGTATTCGTTTTATAAAATGCTAAGCATTCGTGCTGGGACAGCATATTACGTACTAAAACATTCAAACGGATTAATTCGGTTGCTGAATATTTTCTTCCGGATTTTCTTTGTTAGCCCATTGTAATTGAATCAAAACGTTTGATACAGTTATGTGAGGTATGCGGTAGTTCTGCGTAATTCACATTGGTGATACAGTAAAAGCAAACTGGAAATCACCTTCCGCACTTTTTGTCATGGTAAAATAACAGGTTAATTCTAGTAATAGTACCTTTAGCTTTTTCAGACTGCCGTAATTTTACTCTGCCATTCTTCAATTTCACAAAAAGACCAGGAAGACTATGGACTAATTTATGGTGCATGGTTCGCATCTGGAGGGCACACTTCGCTGCTCGGCTAGCAGTAACTCCGAAGGAAAACAAACGGTGGCTGTACCACTACTAATTTAAAATTTCACGCAAGTCCGAGTTTTCGTTCTATTCTTGTCATTTTGCGATTAGCCTATATAGAGTTGACGATGAGAAAGTAATCAAACAGCAAATTGTTTACAACGTGTGCATGTTTTCTGCTGTTGTTGCCAGTTATATTGGAAATGTGAATGCATTCTGTCGCTTCGGATGTCAAGACATGAAAGCGAATGTTCGCATGAAAACATAATGAATGTGTTTAAATCGATAAAAATCAATAAATACAAAAGTAACCATATATAGTCATTGTTGGCAACCCGTTGTATATAAGTGGAATAAACCCCTCCGGGCTGTCCCGGTTATTAGAAAATAATGTAGGCTACTTCGGTGGTAGTATGGGGTTACAGAAAAAATCATATGACAGATGGACCGACGACAACGTCGCTTTTCCATACGTCAGTGGGCTAATTTCCCTAATCTTCGCGGGACTTTAGACCCCGGTGGAAACGCAGACAGCCATTGGCTGAAGGAACCTTTTAGTTCCTGGTAAAGCAGTTCCTGGGACTGAAAGTTCCGGGTAATTTTGGTGGAAACGCGGCTTATGATAGCATGCATGCACACTGAGGGGAGTATGATAGTATGCACTCACACTGAGGGGAGTATGATAGTATGCACTCACACTGAGGGGAGTATGATAGCATGCATGCACACTGAGGGGAGTATGATAGCATGCACTCACACTGAGGGGAGTATGATAGTATGCACTCACACTGAGGGGAGTATGATAGCATGCATGCACACTGAGGGGAGTATGATAGCATGCATGCACACTGAGGTGAGTATGATAGCATGCATGCACACTGAGGGGAGTATGATAGCATGCATGCACACTGAGGTGAGTATGATAGTATGCACTCACACTGAAGCATGTCCAGCACTGGCCCTGGCAACTGCACTATGCCATCCAGTAATACCGATTTATGTCTTTAAATGAATTACTAATGTAACAACAGTCTCCATTCTATTCTGTCTGTAATTGATCTTTCTGGTTTTAGTTTGCTTACAGTAATACAGTATCTTAACTTAAACCTATACAACTGGAGGCTAAGGGAAGTCCTTAAACATGCTGTATATTTCAGTAACATTGATTTTTTCAGCCTCTTTCATGCAAAGGTTAACATTTATCCAATATTGAAATACCCCCCTGTCTGTTGCTGCAGGTATATGCAAGTGGAACAAAATGTATTGGTCATTTCACCTGTGTATGAAAAGGCAGTATTCTATCTCATAACTGGTTCCATTATAAAAAAATTTATGTAAAAAAAAAAAAAAAAATTTTATCTGCAATCGCTGTTGACTGGAACTGACTTTTGTCATAGGATATTACCTTCAACAAGTGTGAAAGTAATGTAATGTTCAGAAAGGCGTGAGGTTGCAATGACGGTGATGCAACGGAGAACTGTGTGCTGAGATGTTATCACTGAAATGGCGGGAGGTGCTACCATTTTATCAATAGAGCAGCCATGAGTTTCCTCCATTTTATTTGCATCGATGTCTTATCTCAGAATTTATTATGCTGTCAACATGTTTCATTCTAATTTTACATGAGCAACAATCAGCCACTTAAAAAAGACCAGACCATCTTCATTTAAGATGATGTACTCATGTTTATTTTTTGTAAAAGTAAATGAAATTTGAGAACTGTGTAATATGAATTCATTATTGCATTCAGTAGCATGGGCCAGGCTGCGTGAGTTCAGTCACATGGACGACTTGACTGACAGCTACAGGCTGGATATGTTCACGTTTAACACAAACATTATATTTCCCTGATGAGCCTTCCTTTGTGGTGTCTGTTTAGGATTGAAAACCTCTACATAAACCGATTCATGCACATGTTCCAGTCCTCCTGGAATGATTTTGCCGATTTTGAACGGATATTTGTGAGGATCAGCAACACCATCTCAGGTTGGAACCTCCTTTTTGAACCCATCTTATTTCATTTATTAAAACTCCACTGTATCAAACTGTGGGAAATTTTATTTAGGTACTATGTACAACCTCCCATACTATATTATCAAGGCAACAACAGAGTCATAGCTGGAAATCAAACCCATGACTTTTGAGTGACAAACCCAGTTACAAAACCATTATGCTACAATGCCACCATATAATTTAAACCTATTCACAGTGTGCCAAACTATCTTGGTCATAACTGCAAAACTGGATTCACTGTTCTAATCCACCCAGCTATCATTGTTTTAAATAACATCCAGGCAAATTTCTCAATGATGTCATGGATTTCATCCACCACTGGTTTTTAAATCCCTATCCATCCAGGCTAAATTAATCCATCTTCCTAAATGAAAAGTGCCTGAAAGAAACATTGTGGTTCTAAATTACTGCTGCTCACAGAAAATTCAGTGTGGTGCACAATCTGGCAACATTCAAAAGACCTGTGAATGAGGCCCTTGGGATAAATACAGAAAGCAGAAGTCAGAAGTGAGTCATTCAGAAAGCAACTCTTGGAATGCTGTTGCAATAATGAAATAGTTTAAATGAAAGTTTAATAAAATTAATTTGATTCATCTGATTAAACTTTAATGTTTACAATCTAGTTTGCCGAGAAAATGTTTCCCCAGCTCCCCGAGATGGCAGTTAAGTCATCGATTTCTTTATCTGTCATCTGTGGACCAGTTACTAGTGTCATCATGCCTGAGCAGATTATTTTACACGCTACCAAAAATGACGTCAAAGCCCCCTAACAGTCACGGTCATTTTCTGCTCGCAATTTCAGTGTTGGAACAGCGGGCGGGTTAATGAAAAGGAAGTGGGCCAGACTTTGGCTAGACTAAAGTGGAAGCTGCTGGTGCAATCTTCTGAGGCTTTGGCCTTCCAGAAGTGTAAATATGCTTAGGGTACCACAGAGAAATGAGCTAATGGGTTTAAACTGCCACATTGATTGCATTAAATGATTGCATGAGTTAAACAGGGTTCACCTACTGTGCAGATCACACTAGAAACATAGATGTGTGCCTGTCCTCTTAATACTATTCAGACGAATGAATGC
The DNA here is from genome assembly GCF_013347855.1 of Anguilla anguilla. Taxonomy (NCBI): domain Eukaryota; kingdom Metazoa; phylum Chordata; class Actinopteri; order Anguilliformes; family Anguillidae; genus Anguilla; species Anguilla anguilla. The sequence continues at coordinate 181,265 of NC_049218.1, read as the reverse complement.
CATCACTTTGCTACCTTGACTTATGTTTTTTCATATGGGAAGCTTCAGATGTTTGGTTGAAGGTACTATTTTCCTACACATCATGGGCCTGATTTACTAAGATCTTTAGCACATGCAAAACTAATAACAAAACCAATAATTTTTCCAAAACAAGTACCATGGGCAATCATTGGTTATGTTATTGCTTTTGTGCATGCTAAAAGGTTTTGCACATGCTGAAGGTCATAGTAAATCAGGCTCCAGATGGCCATGTCAGACATGCATGTGTACTGTATGATGTAGAGAGCGTCTGATAGGCTGGGTATTCAGAGACATGTCTGCTCTGCAGAGTATGTGATGCAGCACTGGCAGGAGGACTTCATGTTTGGATACCAGTTTCTCAACGGCTGCAACCCTGTGATCATCCAAAAGTGCACCCAGCTCCCCGCCAAGTTCCCTGTCACTCACGAGATGGTGGAATTCTGCCTGGAGCGAGATCTCACTCTGGAAGAGGAGATCAAGGTGAGTCTTCAAAGTACGCTGTGAAATATCTGGATTGGGGAATTTCTCCAGTTGGATTGACCCTCGTTAATTTAGCAAACTTTAGTAAATTTGATGGAATACATAATCCGCCACACTTTTTCACATTTCTCTTCCCTAGAAGTGCACCATGCAAATACTTATGTGCACCTCTGATTCATAAGACACATGTTTTTGGGGCAGAATGAGTCATATCTGCATCTGAAAATAGTTGCATAGTAAATGTGGCCCTTGGTGTGTGAATATTGTGAGTACTTTCTCTCGATACTTCCAAGAAATGCAACCATTGGGTTTTCAGAAAATTGAAAATGAAACTTTTTTTTTTAAACATTGATTTTTGATTAAGTAGTAACTAAGCAGCCTAATAAATTGAAACATCTATTATGGACAAATTTAGGCTGAATCCACAGCTGACTGAATGTCACCTTTGTCTGGCTGACTGTGTTCACCTTGCTGCTTGTATTCTGTGCAGGCAGGGAACGTGTACATTGCAGACTATGACCTCATGGAAAACATCACGCCCAACGGTACAGACTCCTGCACACTCCAGTACCTGGCTGCTCCAATCTGCCTGCTGTACAAGAACACGCAGAACAAGGTCCTGCCAATCGCTATTCAGGTACTGCAATTACTGCTGTTTATGAAAACTTATGAAAAGACCTTTATGCTGTCACCAATAAACATGAATGACAATTAATTACAGTTAGTATGCAGTATATTAAATTAGCTACATGGCACAGATATGCACTGCAGGTACGTGCTGTAATAAACTACTATTTTGGAACAATGATATTTTAAGAACATTAAGTGTTAAGTCAGATGTATTCTTTGAGTACTGCAGAAGCATTTGTTGATTTGTTTTTTGTCTTTCTGCAGTCAGTGTGCTGATTTTATTTACTGTAAATTAAGTGATTAAAAATATATATCTCATGTTATCTAAGCATCTAAAATAGGTAGCATGTGTTCTAATAAAAACAAACAGCAAATGAGGTCAGCACTCCTTAGTAATGAAGCTTTTAGTATATGTAAGAAACGGCTTTGCCCCACAGCTGGAACAGAGCCCTGGGGAGGACAGCCCAATCTTCCTCCCGAGTGACAGCAAGTGCGACTGGATGCTGGCGAAGATCTGGGTGCGATCGTCCGACTTCCACATCCACCAAACCGTCACGCATCTCCTGCGCACCCACCTGATCTCCGAAGTCTTTGGGATAGCGCTGTTCCGCCAGCTTCCTGCTGTCCATCCTGTGTACAAGGTACATCAGCTCAATGGTAGCCATTAGGAACTCCGTAGCACTGAAACATTGAACTGAAAATAGTAATCGGTATCCCATTAGAACGGTTATGTTTCTAACATGTTTATCAGTGTCAGCTTTCTATATGTTCATGTAATGATATCTAACAGACTCGTAAGTTCCCAGCAGCTGATGGGGTGATTTGAAAAAAAAAATTACTAACAGTAACAAGAATACTGTAACAATAATTAGCCAATTAATTAGATAGCTAGCTGTTAATGGCCATAGCCAGTAGCCACCTAGCTGGCTAGCAGTGCAGGCTAGTGGAGCTTCATTATGCACATGCAGACTCACAGGGTAAATGATACCTCTAGAAACATGTATTCGTAAAACATACAGTGCATACAGTATTTATACTAAACAAAAGTTCTGTAACATCACACATTATAAGTTCCAACCATAACCAACCATGTCCAAGGCTGAAGATAGTATTTTGCAATACATTTTTGTATCTGTAGGCTATATTCTGTAGCCTACACATTTGAAAGTTATTGATCAGTATTATTTTTAAAAAATTGACATCTTCAACTGGAATATAGACACCAACATATTGTGACATAAGGCTTTTAATATCATTAGCTCTAAGTTCTTTACAGCAAAGCAAGAAGCATCACCACCATAAATAAATAGCACCCACCTGGGTGATGCATGGCAGCCATTTGGCACCAGAATGCTTACCACCTGTAACCTGTGGTGAGAGACAGGAAAGCATTGAGTCAGTTATCCAGGGGGTGATTGGGTAGCCAGGATGAAAAAGCCAATTTTGGAATTTTGCCAAGACACTGGAGGAAAGTGTCATGGGATCTTAGTTTACCACGGTGAATCAGATTAATGTCTCATCCTACAGCACAGTGTCACTGTTACTGTACTGGGACAGACATATCTGCCTGCTTAAACAGGAAGACCACTCCCTACTGGCCCACCAATACATTTTTTGCAACTTCCTCAAAGCTAAGTGACAGGTTGACTGGTTAGCCCATTCCTGAGGTTCATATCTTTAGTGGTGGGTTACTGTATGGTAAGAAAAGCCTGTTTTAAAAATGAGAAATATTTATTTGTATTTGGCTGAAGATTATATTAATCCAGGGAACCCCAGAGATTATTTCCTTGATTGTTCTTGACCTCCTGGTATATAAAGTCATCTGTTAAGAATATATGAGATGATAATTGATATATTACACCTCTTATTTTTTTCACAGCTGGTCCTACCACATGTCCGCTTCACCATTGCCATAAACACCAAGGCCAGGGAGGAGCTGATCTGTGAATGCGGCCTCTTCGATAAGGTGTGTGCTGAAGGAAAGACCCACCATGCTTTGCTCAGTCTGTGTGTCGTCACTCACCTGTAATGTGCCAGTAATCTGCACCAAACCTGATTCATTTTGTGCAATGTGAATATGAGGCGAGCAACCCATGCTAGGGGAAAGGAGTCTTCTTTCAGTGCTTTACACGGTGCTGCTAAGCAGGGTAACATCCGGTGTGATTAACACTCTACACAGAAAAACAGTGAACAAACAACAGAGGGATTAGCGACATGCAAAATTAGTTTGTTTGCAAAAATTCCATGTAAAACCTTGAACAGTATGAGCTGCCATTTTCTATTACATGTCATAAATTGAATATTATTTTAAATAGTTTTCTTTGATATCAGGTCTTTTGTGGACAAACCTTTTCTTAAAAGTAATAGATACATTTCTATCATGTGTACTGTACGTTCAGACATGGACTGTAAACCTTGCACAGTATTGTGCAGCTTGTCTGTTGTGTAAGTCTAATAGTATGTGCGTGTTTTGTATGTGACTAGACAACCATTAAACTGAAGTGCGTTAAATCTGCTTTGGCTGTTAAGGGACAGCATGAGTGTGATAAGATGTAAATGGTGATGTCACAATGTGCCCGGATTCGTAGGCCAATGGTACGGGTGGTGGAGGCCATGTTGAGCTGGTGCAGAAGGCCATGAAGACATTCACATACCAGTCACTGGTTTTCCCAGAAGCCATAAGAGCCAGGGGAATGGACAGCCAGGAGGAACTTCCTTACTACTTCTACAGAGATGATGGAAATAAGGTCTGGGAGGTTGTCAAAAGGTAGCGTGACCACCAATGATGATCATGCAAATATAACATTATTATATAACATTGTTTTGGTTTGTGTCATATGCACATTGCTAATCTGAACATGATCATTGATCAGACTGCACAAATCTCAAAAAAGGATGGGATGCCTGTTTCCAGCAAAAATGGTAAATGGACTGCATTTATATTAGGGATGCTTAACTTAACTTTAAAATGTTAAGCTTGTTTATACCAGTTTAAAATGGTAAATTGACTGCATTTATATTAGGGATGGTGCCGAATACAAATACGAGGGGCGACATAGCTCAGGAGGTAAGACCGATTGTCTGGCAGTCGGAGGGTTGCCGGTTCAAACCCCGCCCTGGGCATGTCGAAGTGTCCTTGAGCAAGACACATAACCCCTAACCCCTAACTGCTCTGGCGAATGAGAGGCATCAATTGTAAAGCGCTTTGGATAAAAGCGCTATATAAATGCAGTCCATTTACCATTTACCAAATACCATATTTGAATAGTGCGTTCTCTCCAAATGTTTTCTCCTCCCGAATTTGGCCAGTATTATTCAGACTGGGATCTTTTCTTCCCGCCTCTCTGATGCGCTCAGAAGGCAGAAGTTTCTACACACCCAGAGGCCTGGGGATCAAAGCGACAGCTCTCCGGTTGCCAGGCAACCATTCTACCTGAGCTAATGAGCCCCAATTTCAGCATAAAACAATATTTAAGGCTGCAAAAAATGTATGCTAAATACCTTTCACACTTTTTACAGAGTGAAAGAATAGTGTACTGTGCATTGCACTGGGATATGCGCTGGGCAACAGAGAGCAAACCTGAGCAGCAGTCTTTCAGCTCACTGTTCACAGCCGGCCCGGTTCTCAGCTGACCGGCAGAGACGTCACTAGGGGGTGCAGGGGGTGGCACCGGGTGACACCCTCAGAGGGGGTGACACCAAAATGACTGTTTATAAAATCTTTGTGCAGTGTTTCAGCAGAAATGTATTCTTTTTTATAAAAAGTTTTTTTTCTAATGCAACGGGCTGAAACAGCTGGTTTCTCTGATGCAGTTTACTGCCGGTTGATTTAATTAGTGGTATTGATGTGACGAGAAGCGCTCAGTCATTTGAGTGCATAACATGCAATTCCTCACACCCACACCCGCCCTCTGGCGCTACCGTGTTACCTGTCTGATTGACTGATGTCTTCGTGGCATGTTTAAACCCTACCTCTGTTTATTAACCCCCCCCACTCCACCGCACTGGGTGACCCCAGCCCTAGTGATCCCACCCCCCCCCCCCACCCCACCCCACCCCACCGCACTGGGTGACCCCAGCCCTAGTGATCCCACCCCCCCCCACCCCCCCAGCCCTAGTGATCCCACCCCCCCCCAGCCCTAGTGATGCCATCCCCCCCACCCCCCACCCCAGCCCTAGTGATGCCGCCCCCCCCACCCCCCCCCCCCCCCCCCCCCCAGCCCTAGTGATGCCACTGCTGACCGGCTCCTTCTGCTTCTCAGTGCTGGGTTTTCTTTCTTATTGTGCTCGACAAAGCAAAACTAAGACAGACTCGCAGCTGACTAGCTAGCGCAGCTGACTAGCTAGCGCAGCTGACTAGCTAGCGCAGCCCAGGTGCATGTGCTCTCCCCACCAGCCGGCGCAGCTAAGACCGAATGCCGCAAATACAATAGAACAAAGTTCATTTTTGAAACGATGTGATTTTTGAGGACAAACTGAGATACCGGTGGCTTTGACTACACTGGGGGTTTTTGGTACCTTCACAGCTTTGTGGGAGACATTGTGAAGATCTACTACAAGAGTGACGAGGTGGTGCAGGAGGACGAGGAAATCCAGGCCTTCGCCAAGGATGTGTGCAGCTTCGGGATGCAGGACCTGGATTACTGCGGTGGGAAAACTCTCTGTTAAAAATGACTACATCACATCAGGGTTATATTGTGCCAAATTACAAAGAATTACTGAGAAAAGAGAAAGAAAAGCGATCAATGCAATAAATAAAGCACAGGTGTAATGGGTTTATGTCCTGTGCTGTTCCCTAAGGACAGTTCACAGGTGAATAACTATCTCTCTACCTTTAAGAAAAATAAACCCAGGGAAAGTGTTACATTGGATTGAATTTAGTAATTGGCTTCTAGGGCTATTGGTTTATGTTTCATAATTAATCTAACCTTAATTTACATGTTTCCAAGAGCAGGCCTCGATATTCAATGTTTAAGTGATTATTACTCTTGGTGAGGGGAGAAAGTATTATGCAGGGAAGAAGCTTCTAGACTAAAGAAAAGAAGATGTGGTGAGCCTAATTACAGCAGGCTGGAAAAGCCAATGTCGAAACATCCTGTGTGTTGCCCAATGACAGCCATGGCCTTCAGACCGTGCTGCATGCAACGTGTGTTTCAGTGCTGTAATCCGAGAGCTGTGCAGCTTCCTCCCATGAGCACGACATTCACAAACTCCGAGCCTTAGATCAGCTGTCCTCAGAGACAATAAGTTCTGTTTGCAGATACGACCTCCTGCTCTCATGCATCTGATGTTATTTCTTATGTGCACATGCATCCATTCACAGGGTTTCCAAAATCTCTGCAGAATCGCGAGCAGCTGATCGAGTATTTGACTGTCATCATTTTCACCGCCTCTGCACACCATGCAGCCGTCAACTTTGGCCAGGTAGGCACCCGTCCCCTCGACAACCACCCAATCAGGCTGGGCATGGCAGTTTAACAGACTGATTACAGTTTTAACAGAAATATATATATTATATATAAGAATATATATAATATATATATTCACCATTTAATATACAGTTTTAACTTTGCACACTGTGAAACAAACTGCCATTTGTTAGATAATTCTGGAATGCTTGTAAATTAACTTAATTGTCTAATGATGAACCCAAATCTGAAATGAGCCCAGTAATAGAACTGAAAGTTATGGTCAAAGATATTATGAAACCCAGTCTGAATATAACTCATGAGACCTGAGAGGGTGAGTGGTCTTATTGTTTTGTTATTCTTTTTCCGCACTTTGTCCAAGTTGACTGTGACCCTAAATTTAGCCATGTTCCTGCTTCTGCTTCTGCTTTTGCAGTCTATAAAAGGCCTTCAGAGGGTAATGTCTGTGCAGGCAGAACACCTCCAGCTTTAACAGTCCATAATAAGTACATGCTTCCATGGCCTTGTGGTCAGGTGTTTAAGCCCTCAAACTCTCATTTCTGTACCACTCAGGGACAGCTCATCGGTTTGACAAAACATGCTGAGGTGGTTTGTGTATGGTGATGCTGAGTTTTTGTCATGTTCTGCAGTATGATTGGTGCTCCTGGATCCCCAACTCTCCACCCACCATGCGGAAACCCCCACCCACAAAGAAGGGCGTGGCAACGATCCCGGACATCATCGAGAGCCTGCCCGATCGCGGCCGGTCCTGCTGGCACCTGGGGGCTGTTTGGGCCCTTAGTCAGTTTCAGGAGAATGAGGTACAACCTGCAGAACTTTGCTAGAACACCAATAACCTGCAGAACTCTGCTAGAACACCAATAACCTGCAGAACTCTGCTAGAACACCAATAACCTGCAGAACTTCGCTAGAACACCAATAACCTGCAGAACTTCGCTAGAACACCAATAACCTGCAGAACTTCGCTAGAACACCAATAACCTGCAGAACTCTGCTGGAACACCAATAATTTGCATAACTTCACTAGAACACCAATAACCTGCAGAACTTCGCTAGAACACCAATAACCTGCAGAACTTCGCTAGAACACCAATAATAGAAACATGTATATCCACAGAGCAAAATTCTTATGTAGATGAAATCCTCCTCAGCTTAGACCCCCTCACAGAGGCAAACTTCCATAATTCAGCGGAACCTTCAAACTGAGCTTGTGCCAGAGGGAATAACGACAGCCCTTTCCTTCACAGCTGTTTCTGGGCATGTATCCAGACGAGCATTTCATTGAAAAGCCAGTGAAGGAGGCCATGGAGACGTTCCGGAAGAAGCTGGCGGAGGTGTCCCGTTTAATAAAGGCCAGGAATGAGGGCAAGAAACTGCCGTACTATTACCTGAGCCCCGACCGCGTCCCCAACAGCGTGGCCGTGTAGTTGAGCTAGCGTGGCTGTGTAGCTGAGCTAGCGATTGCCTCTCTGCTGCGTGGCTGTGTAGCCGAGCTAGCGATCGCCTCTCCGCTGCGTGGCTATGTAGCCGAGCTAGCGATCACGTGGCTGTGTAGCTGAGCTAGCGTGGCTGTGTAGCTGAGGTAGCAATCGCCTTTCCGCTGTGTGGCTGTGTAGCTGAGCTAGCGATTGGTGCTCAGGAGTGGGTGTCTGTCATAGTTTGTGAAACCATCAGGGAATCTTTGGATATGTGAACATTGGTATCAACAAAAAAATACATAGTGAGGTTTCACATTTGCACTCATTCATTAATTCATTTTCCATTTTAGAAGTGCTGTCACAGAAGTGCTGAAAATTAATAACTGTCAATTTTTGTTTTGCTCTGGATGAGACCACTAGAGCACAATAATGTGAGCACACATATCATATTGCCTATTGCTAAGCAACAATTTCTATTTTTAATTGAAAATGAAAGAATAACCACTTCTTCAGTCTGTTTCAAATTTTGTTACAGAAGTTGTTACACTTTGCTTGCAGTACAGAATGCAAGCTATATGTTTAAGCGTTTTGAATTTCTGTGCATTTTCCACAGTTGCAATGAATGCGTGTGATAGGTTAATTCAGGTAAGAGGTAAATATTTGAATTGTGCTTCCCTATCTCCCTATCTGTGTTTTGCATGCACATTCATACTGCTCCTATAAATAAAAGCATTGAATGTAATTAAAATACAGCACCTGTATGTGTCTGTAAATGTACAGATTTAAGCAAACAACTCAGTTTCCTTTGGGAGGAAGTGAAGAAATAATTTTTGGCACTATATCTTCTCTCAGGTTTTATTGATTTTATATCAGCCTTAATTACAAATAAATCATTACCTCAAATTGTATTGTATTTCTAAAGGAACGTTAAACATGCTTAAACATTTCCAAAGTGTATGTGCAAGAGGGACTTACTCCTGATTTGAACCAAGGGAACTAATCATCAGTTGGAACTGCTGAAGTAGTACATTTTGGATTGCACCAAATAGCATTGGTATTTTTATGTATTTCAAAAACAAATTATTTACGCTATAATGCATTAGATGCATTTAAAAAAAAGTTTAATTATCAAGGGGGTTAGGCTGCTGTAAGGGATTCCTGCTGCTTTTCACTTTCTTTCAACTGATAAACTTTGGCTTTTTATTGATGTCTGTGAACAAGGGTCACACAAAATAGATATGTTCTAACACTTTTGTCCCTGTTTCTTCATAGCTACTATATTACACTTGGGGCTTATGAACAAAAAAGAACACAAAACTATAAATGAAGTGTTTAGCACAGTGTTGCTAAAGGAAGATTGTTCTTTCTTTAGCCAGAACAACATGCTTTATATTAAAAGTAAGAAGCAACATGCTTTATATTAAAAGTTTACTTAATTTTATTTGGTTGATTTCAATGTTAACTTTTAAAAATGGGAAATTAAATTACTCAAAAAACATCAATATTCTTTTGAACATACCGAACTCATACCGAATTTTTTTTTTTTTTTTTTACATAAGCAAATTCACAATCAAAATGTGCAGAATACAATGCAGGGACAACATGGGAAAAATAAACGTAATAATGTTTGCTTTAAACAGACTCAGTAGTAAAGCACTGCCATTTTATGCAAATAACACCTTTAAAGCAAAACCTGGGCCTGGTCTGCAGAGACTGAAGCGATGCCTCCATTTTGTTTTCTGTGTTCTGGCTTTAGCGAGTTTCACTGAGGCAGCCCAAGAGGCTTTCTGTGACTGCATCTCCTCCATTTATGCTAGTTATACAAAACCTTGTGTGTGTGCTACCACAGAAATCATTCGAGTTTGACAACTAAGAGTGGGGGGAAAGAAACAGGAAATGTAATCCCCCCCCCCCTCACTTCAGCAATAGACTGTTTCAGTATATGACTGACTAGCTCATATTCTAAGAAGCATAACTTAATGCACAAACAAATTAAATGGCTTATAGTTTGGAGGAGAGCAACCTTTGAAATCTCAACTTACCAAAGGAGCCAGCTCCTCCATATAATTACTTGCGCAGTTGACTGGCACTGCAACAACAAACAAAAAAACAATTAAAATAATAATGCAACAGTCACTGCACATTTAAGAAGCTAGAAATCAACTGAATGACAGTTCCCATTTCTGTATATTGTAACTGTTTGACTGTAGAGATGTTGAAGATTGCAGATGATGGTGTGATGCGTATGGATGGTACTGATAACAGTCATGGCCCGCCTGCAAGTCGCATTCCCAGAAGAGAAACAGTGAGAGTGCATTGCGGTAAATTGTGGTGCATTGTGGGAAGAGGACGTTACAAGAGTCTAAATGCTCAAGCCTGTGATTTGAAACACTCAGTGTTAGTTGCATAAAATCACATTCTGGGGGTGAGGGGCAGTGGGACAGGGTGACTAATGAGTGCGCTCCATCTTTTCTCAATAAATAAAACCAAATAAAACTGTGTGCCATCAACTTTACACACAGAACACCGGTGGGGACATGTGACCTGTCACAGACAGGTTGAAAGAGGGTAATTGCACTTCAAATAACTAATTGCACACAGCCTTTTGGGGATTAGAAAGTACAGTATGTTCACAAACAAATACAAGCCCGCTTCAAGTTCACATGTTGCTCACTAGATGGCATTACAATTCCTGCTGTCTTCTCAGAAATAAAAAGTGACTTTCATGTGTAGAATTTCAAAACAGTTTGATGGACTGGCATTTATAAGATCCAAAGTGTCTACAAAACAAAAAACAAACAAAAAAATGTCAGTTACTCTGAAAATCATGATAAACGTAAACACTGGTCAATAATCCTATTAAAAATATCTCCACTGGAATGGAAAACACTACCAGTCCTATCCCAACACTTTCCCTTCTGACAGCTACGTAAGAACTTACCTCTGGCTACACAGCCCCTAGAAGCCTATCAGAGCCTGCAGAAATACACAACTTGCCTTATTAAAGCATTTTCATCCTCAAACCACCAGGTGGCAGGCAAGTCAGCTCTTCGTCCCATATATTCAGGGTAAAGTTATCCCATGTTTTACCTATAATATCAGACTGAAACAATTACAATCCTTTCACATAACCACACATTTGACATTTGATTTACCATTTGTATGTCGTAATTCACATATTATGAGGTGCAATTGAGTTATTTCCATTTTCTCAGTGATAATGCTACAGTTGAAATAGTCTTGCCACTTGAATGCTGTAGATATGTTCTATACAGTACAAAGTGGTCTTATTGGTCCACTGTTGTTCATTTAAAACTTGCACTAAGGAAGATGCCATCTGAAGCACGGGTTAACTAATAAGTTTCATCTGACTGCATCTTCCTTTGGGCATGATTTAACTGACCGGCAAGTAAAGGTGTTAATGCCATGAACACTTGTGAATTCATTTGCAGTGACGACACCAAAGACTATTCTGTTCTGCTGGAACCAATAACAGGCGAAAACACACTGGCCACAAATGAATACAAGTTCATTTGTCCGTTATGTCATGACGGGTCAACTGCTCTCAATTAACTGCCAATGAAAGGTTTAATTCTCAGTTTAAATATGAATTGATGTCATTAAATAACTAATATCAAATTAAATTAATTGATGACATTAAAGGGAATGGAAACTGAAAAAGCTGAGCAAATACAGAGAAAATAGTTGACTTGCTGGTTACCCCTGGACACAGGAAGAAATGCCATTTTAAAAAATCAGACAAAGAATTTCAAAGTCCAACTCAATAGTTCAGCAAATAAACAAACCAACAAACAACATCACATTTAATATTAGAAGTATCATTCACACAATAAAAAACACGACCAGTTCATTGCAAAGTTGCATGAAGATAATGAATTTCACCTGTTCAGAATAAATTTCCTGTAATTGGTAGAAAATTTGTTTGTAAAAAGTTTACATTCTCTCAGCTTCCAAAGGGAATTGGGCACAACCTTGTTTTTATTCCATTTTATCATTTGGTTATCAACCAATAAAAATCAGCCCTGCGGTAAGTAACCAGACCATGCTTGACTTTGCTTTTCAGAATAATTCTGTTTTTGAAAGTGAAATGAGCATTTCTGTAAAATTACATTTCCCCAATGTGTTCCTTTTCCCAGCCAAGGTATGTCTACAGGGTTACAAAATTCACCGTATAAAATATGAGTATTTCATTATTTTAACTTCAAGTTTCCTTTCCAATATACACATATTGTAAATCAATTTATAAAGAATGAAACTGAGCTGTGGTCGTGGAAAATAAAAGTGCTTGAATGCATTATTACAGACTCCATCGGAACTTGAGTCTCAGAAATCAGGTCCTGTACGACAGCAGTAAAATGGCAGTAGTAGGAATGTTCTGGAACTGACGCACACTGATTTATACTGATTAGCTGACATCTTACAGGAACAAAAAGAAACAGACATCATTCCACAGAAAATGAATGCGCACCTCAGTCAGTTATTTTTTTTTATAGATCCAACAATATTTTGAGTGTGGCACAGCTCAGAGTGGCCATAGCGAGGCTGGTCCTGCAGGGGGTGAGAGAGAGCCAATCACACGTGCAGGATTTCCATGCTGTAGTCCTCAGTCTCTGTGTACTGGGAAGAGTTTGTGTCAGACTGAGGGGGGACCAGAGCTTCCTTGTGCTCAAAGTTCGGCTCCATAAGGGCGGGCTTTTCCAAAACCAGTTTTTTACACGTCTCTGGGCGGTTCTGCACGTATATTACTCTGTTATAGGCTTTCAGTCTTCGCCATAGCTGGATGTAAACCTTGCACTGCACGTACATGAAGACCAGTCCTCCCGTGAAGCCAATCGCCACCACCACCAGCTTCGTCCAGAACGGCCACTCCAATATCCCTGCAGTATGAAAGGGAAAATAATGTTTAAAGAAATACAGAAAGACAACATTATAAGCACAGTCAAACCCAATATTACCAGTGTCCCTCACAAAATATACGCTGATGTGCCCCGACCTTACCCTTTCAGCTACAATGGCATGTGCTGTACTACATGTCTCTATACAGACACATTTATGTGTGTTTTGCATTCCACAATCATTGCCATATTCTGCCAAAAACTTCTGCTTCTGTATGCCCTCTCTCTCTCACTCCATCAGCCATTGAGATTGACCGCATGTTCTGTTTTCCACTACATAAAAGAAAATAAATATATGGTGGATATAAAAACAGTATAGCATCTTTTCAATTGAGGAAAGCGTACTTTCTCTGCATGTGACTCGTACTCAGTAACAGAATGAAAGAGGTGCGTTCTGTTCCTGTTCTGGCATCATCTTTCAAGCACATTAATATGTGCATAATACATCTGCTGACATTATGGTTATGGTTAAATATGACTCAGTTTAAGTGTGTATATATATACATACAGACAAACACAGACCAGCATATATACACACACACCTGTATATACATACTGACAAACACATACGCAAAATACAACATATGAGCTGATAAGGATGACAGCTTATGAAAAGTAATGCCAGTAAATGCTAATATAAATAAAAAATACTATTTTAAAACTAACAACAGTGCAAAAAGACCACATTTTTGCAAATAAGTTCAGATGGTTCGAACATGACAATGACCACAGCAGACAGCATTTTATGCACTTTTTGTCTTTTAAGTTAAAAAACTGCTACACAAAATAAAAATTGCATTATTGTTGCTTCTGTATTTATGCAAATGCATTTTATCTGAATGCAATTATTTTTGGCAGTATGATGACATGAAGATTCTGGAGCATCACATGTACACACATAGTGCTAAGTGATCACAAATGACTAGAACAGCAATATGACAGTAATGAGGGATAAACCTGAGATAATATGGTTTGTTACTAAATGCAGGTTTTTAAGTTTTGCTTTCTTCCTTTAAGACTATCCTGTCAGGGGTCCGGCTGGGTCTGAGCCGTGGGAGGGGTCCGGCTGGCTGGAGTAAAGCAGCCCGATGTCTCCTGCCATCAAATATTAATCAAAGGTCCACAAACATTACAGGGCAAATTAGAGCTTTCACATCATCGTTTAAAGAGTCTAGAGAGTGTTGATTACTGACTTAAATTCTTCAAATTTCAGAAATAAGAGCACAAAAAAATCCTTTTTGGTCTTTGAAAGATAATGCGTTCTGTAATCGTGGGTGGCATGTACTGGCTTTCAAGAAAATTCGAAGTCTCACAGGAAGACCCAGTATGTCTGCTATAAAAGCACAGCATGACTGCTTCATTGAACACGTGACCTTGTATAGATTGACAGAGGTCCTTTATTTAGCTCCTCCCCTTATTCTTTCAGTTTAGAATGCCCAGTAGTATGGGCACTGCAACATTCATTGCAAGCCCCTTTGTCATTTGGGAAAGCACAGATGAGCATGTGCGGTCCTATGAAGCAAGCCACGTTGCCTCTGCTTCTTGTCCCACCACCATCGATGAGTTGGAAGGCCGTTCACGTGTAGCTCAACAGGTGCAGGATGAGCCCCCTTTGCAATGTCATAATGTGGATTGTGGGTCAAAAGATAACTAACGTGAGAATAGCCCTTTACCCTCTATGGCTTAAGGGCCCAGTTTTTCATGTTCCCTCATCTCAAACACAGTCTGCTTGCCATAACCACAGGAATTCAACTCAGTGCAGTCTGAAATTCTGGAAATTTTCCAGCACAAGGTGCACACAGAAACATCCTAAACAAAATAATGGGGCTCTTTCATGTAACGAGTCCAACTGCCAACAGGCATCTTCGAGATACATAAAATGGTGCAGAAGTGGGATATCCTGATTTATACAGTTTTTGGTAATATGCTTTGGCATTATGAAGGATGAAACTATAAACTATAATCTCTACCATGTTAGGGTAATGAATAAATATTTATTCATTTTTTCCCACTTTATTCAGGATTTCAAAGGAATGGTATAATAAAAGAGGAAAATTTACCTGGTATTCTTCCGGCTGCATGGTTAAAAGAAGTTTAAGTATAATGTATTACCAAAAAGAGGTTGTAACGAAGAGAAAAAGGTCATCATTGGGTCAGATTAAGGACAAATAACGCTGCTAATAATGTCTGGTCTAATCTGGCAATAATCCCAGTTCACATAATTTTTCTGGTCACCCACTATGTAGTAAAGATCCAAACAGATTATAAATATACCAAAACACATCAGAGTAGTCCCACCAAAAAAAAGGGAAAATATTATAGTATGTTAGATCTGGACCATCAAAACTGTAATTCAGCACTTAATATATTTACCAGAAATCTGCTCTTTCATTTTTAAAATGAACGAGCAGGTTCTCATCTCTGCCAAAGTACAAAGCCTGCCCTCCTTTGAAGCATGATTCACATCGCCTTGGTAACTGAAGACGAGCATCTTCCCTCGACTCCACCTCTTCGTCAGATGGTGTCAGAATTCTCGGGCAATATCATCTCAGACCGCCTGCTGTCTGAAACATGCTGAGGCTTCTCAGGCCAAGAACAGAATATTCCCTCATTTCAGGTTTCACTTTAAACACCATGCATGGAGACAACAAAACATTCAGACCTACTTCAAACCAAGTTTGAATTAGGTCACTGGGGTGAGCTTCTGAAAAGGAATGTCACTTTCTATTTAGATAAAGCACTGAAGACATCCTGCTGATTATCTCCACACAGAACATCCAACACGCAAAAAATCCATAGTGGGGGGGTTGGGGGTGTTTGGGGGGTTTGGGGGTTCGGGGGAGGTGAGCTGGGAAGAGGGGAGTCGCCTTAACTCCTATGCGAAGAACCCCTAACCCCAAATCTGGCATCATTGACTTGGAAAATGGCTTAAATGAAGCAAGACAGTAGCACCATTTACAACACTTGGATTATATTTATAAATTAGGTATAAATATAGCAGGTGGATATATAGCCGGTAAAACTACACATGCCCTGGATCAAAGTCCTTGACCACAAGTATGCAAAATCTGAGGGTGAAATGCATACTAAAAATACTACTAAAGATCTAAAGCAAAAAGTAAGCAGCATGCGCTGGTGTCCCTTAGTGTCTCCAAATCTATCCAAAATATCTAAATTATGCATTGCTGTAAATCATAACATTATCATATATTTCACAACTGTTTTGACTCATGAACCTCACTTTCGCCTCTTTTTCGAGTGAGAATTACTATCTTTTCATCAATATAGGGGTCTAAGATATCAAGCGGCCCAAAAACCTCTCCAAAATGAATAAAATGCTTATAAATGTGCCCTTTTAAAGATGACACCTTGATATCACATTGAAGAATAATGCTAAAACATCGTGACTTACCATGGTACACATACCTAAATATGTAATCATTCACACTTGCTTTTCTGTACTATACAGTATGTAATCTTTTGTTGCATGGGGATGGGATGACTTGTTACTATTATGATCACTCCACAGGAAATTTTACGTTCATCTAGCACATATCAACACACAGTAAATTTGACTGAATATGTTCCATGCCATTCCCATTCCATACTAACATCTAGGGCTATTAGTTAGCTTCCAAATGTGTGGAGTATTATTAGCAAAAGCTAAGAGTTGTCTCTTATCACCAATGCAAATATAACAATATCAAAAATATACAAACATATTTGTATTAGTTCTTGTAACATTTCAGTTATTTACGTGGCATCATATTTTTGATATAGTCGCAGATGTTGATAGTAGAATGACGTGGTATAATTCCACAAAAAATCCTATTACAGTATTATTTCACTATTCAGTGAGCAGTGTTTTTCACAACTGTATTGGCATACCTTCAGGCTATTGTTGGCTTTATCTTATTGCTATCACGGATTACAAACTTTTGGTGGTGAAAGAATAGTTTTATGAACTCCCAGATGGACGCTATTGTTCAGTGTGTCATGCTTGGGGGATATAGTTGCAGATGAGAGTGCAGGGAGAGGGTGATTCATGAACCGACGCAACAATGGTGGCACTTAGAAACTCTATTTATCATTGTTGTAGAGTATTGTGTAGTAATAAAGCTACACAGAGTTTGTTAGCGTGTAGGTTACATGGAGGAAGGGTAGCGTGTAGGTTACATGGAGGAAGGGTTGCGTGTAGGTTACATGGAGGAAGGGTAGCGTGTAGGTTACATGGAGGAAAGGTAGCGTGTAGGTTACATGGAGGAAGGGTAGCATGTAGGTTACATGGAGGAAGGGTAGTGTGTAGGTTACATGGAGGAAGGGTAGCGTGTAGGTTACATGGAGGAAGGGTAGTGTGTAGGTTACATGGAGGAAGGGTAGCGTGTAGGTTACATGGAGGAAGGGTAGCGTGTAGGTTACATGCAGACAGAACTGCAGGCAAAAAAGCTGAGAGCCTACAAAAAAACTCACTTAAACCAGGATATTAGGGACGGGGGACGGGGGACGGGGGGACGGGGGGACGGGGGGACGGGGGGACGGGGGTGGGGGGGGGGGCAGTTGTCTTCCAGGGTCTGGAACAAAGTGGCCAGACTGTCAGCATCCATTATGTTTCACTGCCACTTCTGAGGCTCGTTTGTGTGGGCTAACTGCTAGCTAATGCATCCTAAGTTGTCACACTGGAGTCTCTGTCAGGACCATACATTTCTCCTCTAGGGCACTTCTGCACTCAGAACCTGACCTCTGCACTGCACTCTGCAGAAGCTCTCATCCAGAGTAATTTACACAGCTCACATTCTTTCACACACAATCCACTAATACAGCTGGATATTTACTGAAGCAATTCAGACTAAATACCTCACACAAAGGGAACAAATGCAGCAGCATTGCCACCTGGGAGTCAAACCAAGAACCTGTTGGTTGTAAGCCCAGGTCCCTAACTGTTCTGCTACACTGCCCCCCCCGCACTTGTGTTTGGGTTGAAATTCAGATGAAACAGCTCTGGATGAGATTGGTGTAGCGTACGGCATGGCCTGACCTTGCTTGATTTCCTCAGCTGTCCTGTCGATCAGTACGTAGAGGGACCAGACCACGCACGTGATGGCAATGATGTGGAAGGTGACCGAACACATGATCTTTCGCCTTTCACTGGACGTCATCTGCAGCTTCTCCCACTGTGGAGAGAGATCCCCAGATCACATGATCATACGCTACACAGAGACAGGTCACATGATCACACGCTACACAGAGACACATCACATGTTCACACGCTACACAGAGACAGGTCACATGATCACACGCTACACAGACAGGTCACATGACCACACTGCTGCGAAAATCCCAGTGCATCCATGCTCTCAGGCAACATACAGCACAGCACATAAAAGCCCACACTTTCAGACTCAACAGCATAAGCTGACTCACCATTGGCCCAGGGCTGGACAATAATGATCAAAGGAAATAATGATGCTGCTGATTGGTATTCTTATCTACACCCAATAGATAACAGTAGTGATGTTTTCCCCAGTAGCAGTTCACATGGCCTCTAAAGTTTGGATCAGTTACAATTAAAGAGAAAATGTAAAAAAGAAGGGCAATACACCACACGGTGGTGATGATCGTTACTGCATTCAATAATTACAGATGCATTCAGGTGCATTCGTCAAAGGGGAAGTATAATTATCAAGAAAGAAATGCGTACACATCATAAAGAAAAGTGCATTTATCGGACAGAATAAGTAGCTAACGTAGACAAAGTGTATTTATCGAGGGTTGAATGTATATCCATTAAGAGAAGTTTATTCATCGAGGGGAAGGAGCTTAAATTAAAGGCGAGGTATATCCACCAAGGGAAAGTTGTATTTATTGAGAGGATCCATTGAGGCAAGGTGTATTTATGAAGGGGAAGGTGGATATATTGCCTGTCTCTCATCACTTGAACCATCAATACAGCACAAACTAGCCATTCTTTACAAGCAACATCATAGCCCAATTACAAATATCCAAATATGTTTTTAGGCATTAGTGGGTGAAAAGATAAATTGACATACATCCTTGTTGTTTTGATATGACCCAAATGAGATATTATCTCAATGCTAATTTTAAGCCAGCAGAAATGACATACACCACTAAAACCAGCTCACCCTTCGCACATGCTCTAGCCTTGCAAAGACAGAACATCGATCAGGCTTTAGACTTCCTGGTTCTGAGAAACACAAGCCGTTTTAGCTTGAATAATTAATACTGCGGCCACCGGAAAAATACCTTATTGCAGATAAAGCAAATACTTAAAACCATGATACAAGACTAAACAGCTGATTCCAGGAAGACATTATTATTTTTTTGAGATGAAAAATGATGTTGCATCCTTTTACATTTGCATTAATTTTTGTGTCCTTAGAAACAACATTCTCCTGAGACAAACATAGAACGCTAGAAGAATTATTTTCCCAGAAAACCTGGAAGAGATCAGCTCAGAAATACCGGCACAGAAGAATTAGGGCCCTATTTTAAGGAGACTTAAACATGTACTATAACTGCCTTACTATCAAGGTATGGAAGCCTTTGCAGCATATTCAACCAGCCCTCAGACACTCCTGGCATTACCAGGCCGTTTCTCAATACCAGGTTTCTGCTGGCAGATTTCTCAGGGCCTTTAACTCTTTTAAAATAACACTGCACTGTGTGTTTTCCCTGTTTGATACTTCCCAAAGGATCAAACCCATATCCTTTAACATTCACTCAGCACAAGCGGCAAGCAACCAAGCCAACATCGTTCCATACAAAATATTAAAATACTAAAGACCAACTGCGTTTGCACCGACCATCACAGTAAGATTTCCCACACTGGAAATTCCTAGCATGATTTCAGTGATTTATTATGAATATAGAGTGGGTCACACAAGCATCTGATCTGAATACATGATGTTCATACATGGGCTCATAGACAACAAGTCCTTTCACATTTTTAGTACTCTGATTTAGTGCTCTCATTGTTGTTTTGGGAGAGTGCAGACAAGCACACTGCTTGTCACTCCATGATCACACCATGATGTGCCAGTCAGGCTCACACAATCGTGAACTGGAGGTGATACTTCATGTGCAGCTCAACATGTGACCTGTATTAGATTAGAGGTGGTTTCCCGCGCTGCAGAAAACAAATATCAAAACATGCTTAGGAAAGGTTTTGTGTAGAACGGTTTCATTTAGGAAAGGTTTCATGTAGAAAATAAAGGTGTAAGAAAGGTTTAAGTTGGGAGATGTGAGGAGGAGATCAGAGAGCAGTGGGAGTAGAAATGCACAGGACAGAAGAGAACAAGCGGGATAGTTGCAAACGCACAGGATGGATGTAAACGCGCAGGATGGATAGATGTAAACACACAGAATAGATGTAAACGTGTGGGATGAATGTAAACGCGCGGGATAGATGTAAACACACAGGATAGATGTAAACGTGCGGGACGAATGTAAACGCACGGGATGAATAGATGTAAACACACAGGATGGATGTAAACGCGTGGGCAGGATAGATGTAAACGCATGGGTGGGATAGATGTAAACACACAGGATAGATGTGAACGCACGGGACGAATGTAAACGCGCAGGATAGATGTAAACGCGTGGGCGGGATAGATGTAAACGCACAGGACGGAAGCATCCCAGTGAGCAGGCACTTGCCTTGCGAAGCGGCTTGAGCTTGGTCTCCATGATGAAGTCGTACTTGCAGAGCTCGCAGCAGCGTGTGTCGGAGCTCTTGATCCACTGCTGCAGGCAGGCCTGGTGCACGAAGCGCAGGCTGCCCGTGCAGTGGCAGGGCGTGATCAGCGGGCTGTCCTCGTCCCCCTCGCAGTGGCAGATCCTGCAGGCAGAGAAAAGGCACATTTACCCACACCAACACTTCACCGCACTGCCACGCCATTGGCCAAAAGGCTCATGTGAAATTAATGTCACTGGCTAATTGGCAGAAAAGTGCAGTTCGCAACTGACAGAAAGTTGGCAAGAATCCATTAATAACTTCTTTCCTCTTGCCTGTACTGCCACCGGACTGGTCAAAGGGCTTATGCCACATCACATTGGCCTCCCTGCTCTAAGCTCTTTAGAGTAGGAGCTCGCCCGAGTGCCTCGCTGCTGCTCAGTGGCTTTTCTGGAGCCCCTGTGATTGGGAGGTGGTTTCTGGGACCCATACCCTCCTGCCCTGACACACTCCATCCACTGCGCCCTCCTGCCCTCAGGAGTTTATTTTAAGCCTTTAAGTCCCCTTCACTCATCCCAGTATACTTCACCTATTTCCACATCACATATTCCTCATAAAGAAGAATGAGGCGGGGTGTGTGCGTGTGTGTGCACGTATGTGTGTGTGCATGCATGCGAGTGCATGCGTGTGCATTATGTTATGTTATGAAGTAATGATCTTAGATCTCAGTAACTAATGACCGCCAGCTGTATTTAATAGCTAAACTGTCATCTTAGAGGGGAACACCCTAACATGAAAAAAGTGACTGCAGCTTCATTGTCAGCAATAGTATAGCAGAGCTTACATGTCTGTTGCAATACGATCTCTGTTTCAGAGTCTATGGTTTGAAGTCCTAGCACACTGCATATGAAGTTATACCAGCCAGTTCCCAAAGTACTGTGTGCTTGCTGTTGAATATTTATAGTTGAAATCATTCCTTTCCAAGGGTTCAGGTCAAGAAACGATGACCTTCTCGGTAATCAGATCTTATCCTCCATTATTGGAACCCACTTAGTCCTGGTCAAACTTTTGGGACTGGAGCCTATCTCAGCATGCAGTGGGCGAGAGGTAGGAATACACCCTGGACAGGTCACCAATCCATCACAGGGCCGACACACACAATCACCTATGGACAATTTAGACTCTCCAATTACCACATAATTAGCACGTCATTGGACAGTGTGAACATGCAAGCTCCACACAGAATGACCCTCAGTTGTGATTCAAACTTGGTACCGTCTTGCTGTGAGGTGAAACTGTGGACTGGACCACTGTGCTGAATCAATTTAAGAACCAAATAAAGGAAAGAGCTGCTGGAACGGCGGGAGTCCACACCTCTACCTGTTTGCCAGCTTTGCCAGCACCGTTTCCCCAACAAGCAAAGAGGCAGTTGGATGTCCTTTTTCCACCGGATGGGTAAAGCCAGTATCTCAGAGCCAAACCACCACCACAGCCAGTCGAGCATCTGACCCGACTGCGGTTCCCATCGTACCACACAGAGGAAGCAGGAACTCTCCAGCACTTTCCCCGCCAGATGCACTTCTGAGCAATCTACATATAGCACGCGTATCTACAAAAAGCACACTTCTCATTCTCCTTTTCAAACTGAGTAAATATGGGTAAAAAAACACTATAAACTAAAATGTCATGCAACACCACTGTTCGCACACACCTCCAAAAGAAATGTACACAGCAAGGGGTAAGTTCACACAGTGAACACTATTCTGAACTAACCTCTGCCAAGCCAACTAGGCAAAAGAACAAGCTATAATATTAGGACAAATACAAATTACCAAAAAGTGCTGGAATGGGGGTACATGTAAGGAGTGTCATGAAAGGGGGGGGACACAGCAAAGAGTAACAGCAAGGAGTAACAGTAAGGAGTAACACAGCAAGGAGTAACACAGCAAGGAGTAACAGTAAGGAGTAACACAGCAAGAAGTAACACAGCAAGGAGTAACAGTAAGGAGTAACAAGGTGCGAGTGTAACGGGACTTGGGTCTGCTGTGCAATTTCAACCACGCCCCCTCAATGGTCGCTCCGCACAACAAGAAACAAGCCCAGCCCACTAAAGCCCACGGTCCCCAGCCAAGAGAACTAATTACACACTTGCTGCTTCTAAAGTGGTGATGTCATAGTCTGGGAGGGGGGGTTCTTCTATAATTTCTAAACACTACACTAAACAGACAAAGCAAAGATGGCAATAAGAAACTCTGCACACCTATTGCGCCCCCACTGTGTTAAAATTAAATCAAAGGAATACCGCTTTGACCTAAAATGAGTGATCTATGCTAGAAGCATTGACTCTCTCTGCATGTAATTTAGCCCATTGGGAGTTTTCCACATAATGTGTGTGCAGGCTCTCTCATTGCTGAGTAAGAGAAACCATCCTTAGTCACAGACACAAAAGTCAACATGACAGCTGTGAAAGCATTGGAATTCAGAATATCACATTTTGGTGAGAAATCTATTCCATTTACAAACAGGTCTCACCCTTGTGACTTTTTCAGAGTATCCCACAGAACCCTACTGCCTGGCGAGGTTAAACCCCAAAACGTGCAGGTCAGTGAGTTAGGTGGAATATAATAAAGCCACAGTCTAAGACACTCAGTGAGAAATACAGGAAGCGACATCACAAGAAATGCATTGTTTCAATGCTGGTTTTACATATACATTACATTACATTACAGGCATTTGGCAGACGCTCTTATCCAGAGCGAAGTACAACAAAGTGTATAACCATAACCAGGAACAAGTATGACGAAACCCCTAGAGAGAAGTACCGGTCCAAGTACAGGGAACAACCACATAGTTTAACCATCAGGGTCCAAGTTGAACTGATTAACACTAACAACGAGAACGGCAACAACGCAATCTATGGAAAAATAAAAATACAAGTAGTCGTTAAGACAGTTGATGCGCCTAAGTCACCTATGAAACAGCTGCCTAGTTACAACCCTAAGTTTAGCCATTTACAGGGGGGAAGGGAGGGATGGGGAGAGGTGCAGCCTGAAGAGGTGGGTCTTCAGTCGTCGTTTGAAATGGGTCACAGTCTCAGCTGTTCTGACCTCCACAGGGAGGTCATTCCACCATCGTGGGGCCAGAACAGACAGGAGACGTGTTCTGGAAGTGCAGGTGCGAAGAGGGGGAGGTGCTAGGCGTCCTGAGGTAGCAGAACGGAGGGATCTCCTCCATAAGGGGGGATGGGGGGGTGGGGGGTTCTATTTCCTGCTGAGGGAATGGATGCACAGCAGGGGTAGAGGAGAGACAGGAAGTGGGGAAGGTTGCACAGGAAGAAGAGGCGCTAGGCTCCTGCAGGGGCTGGGCTAGGTAGGAGGAGTCCGGGGGGGGGGGGGGGGGGGGGGGCGACCAACCTGCAGTAGTCGCCCGACAGCGAATAGGGTGAGAGCGGGGCGGCTTTCTCCGACAGCGGGGAGGGGCAGCGGTCCAGGTCGCTGTCCCCCTCCAGAGAGCAGACGGGGGCGCGGAGGTCCCCGGACCCCCGGGACCAGCCGGGGTCCTCCTCAAACACGTCGTCATCGCCGGCATCATCCGGGCAGCCGGGCTCGCGGCCCTCCAGCAGGGTGCTGGAGGAGTGGGCCAGCTGCAGCCGCGAGGCGAAGCCGCCCAGCTCCGAGGGACATTGGCTGCCCGCCGTGGAGGAGCGCGAGAAGGGCAGGAGGAGGCGGCGGAGGTGGGAGCTCCGCTGGCTCTCCGGGGGAAGAACGGGGACGCCTGAACCCGAGACCAGGGAGGAGACGGGCGGGGGCGGGGTCGGGCGGGCGGGCTGGCCACGGGCCGTTTTGGCCCAGCTGCCCCCCTCAGCGCCGGCGGCGTGCGCGGGGCCCAGCTCGCCCTCAGAGCACGTCCTGTCGATGAAACGCAGGCCGCTGCACAGGCCGTCCACCCGCTGGGCCACGTCGTTCAGCGACAGAGAGAACCTGAGCGTGCCGTCCGGCCGCAGGCTCCCTGGGGCCTTGAGGAGAGACAGCCATTCTGCACCAAACGGCCGTCTGCATTTGGGCCTGGGGGCGGAGTCTGGCCAGAGGGTGGTCACGGTAACGCCCTGCAACCCCGGGGCTTTGCCATTGGAGGCCAGAAGCACCACGGCAGTCTGCTTGGCATTCTGGGAGCCCTGATCTACAGCCGGCACGTTTAAACTTTTAAACGTTTAAAGGCAAGTTTAGGAGTGGTATCGGATAGGGGGAATGAAAAACAGAGAAGGAAGAAAAGGCAAGCATGCATTAAAGACAAAGGAAAGAACCCAAGCGGAACCCAAACAGAGGTGCCATCTGTGTGCGACTGACAAGCCATCAGTGCGTCTAAGCATCATTTCTAGTAAAGAGGTTTGATATTTAACACATCAGAAACCCAGTACAGTGAACTGCCTGGATCCAAGAGAGCATGGTCCTCTCCAGTGGGCTGTTTCGATTACTTACAAGCATCAGACTGAAGGAGGGATATTTAATACTACATGAGATGAAGCTGACACCATTAGATGCAGTAAGATGCGCTGTACAGTGGTTCGGCTGAAACTAACCTGCAGATGTCCTGGTTCGAGGGTGTGACAGACGTCCTCGAGAAACTGCAGGGTGCGTTTATGGAGGTAGGGCTTCCCGCCTGAAAGTCAAAGCAAACAATTTTAATTGGTTAAAAATGTCAAAATGCAGTGAAAGAAAAATTCAGTAGACTTAAATTAATACTTCACGAGACAAAGATGCTCAGGGCAGCAATGCCACAATTCTGTGTTCAGGAGCAAACCCAGGTCCAAGTCCTAACTGTTTCTTTAGCAAGTATGACTGGAGGTCCACACCGGAAGGCTCTCCTGTAGTACTGTGTGTGGCCTGTAGGGTTTTAAATAGTCACTGGCTCTCCTGTAGTACTGTGTGTGGCCTGTATGGTTTAAAATAGTCACTGGCTCTCCTGTAGTACTGTGTAGCCTGTAGGGTGTAAAATAATCACTGGCTCTCCTGTAGTACTGTGTGGCCTGTAGGGTGTAGTCACTGGCTCTCCTGTAGTACTGTGTGGCCTGTAGGGTGTGGTCACTGGCTCTCCTGTAGTACTGTGTGGCCTGTAGGGTGTGGTCACTGGCTCTCCTGTAGTACTGTGTGGCCTGTAGGGTGTGGTCACTGGCTCTCCTGTAGTACTGGCTCTCCTGTAGGGTGTAGTCACTGGCTCTCCTGTAGTACTGTGTGGCCTGTAGGGTGTGGTCACTGGCTTATGCACGAGTGCTGCAGGGGTTCTCATGCAGGTGATGAAACGATGACTCAAGAGGCACAACCAGCAATTCCATATCGGGGCGAGGAAACATGTTTAAGTAAAAATAAAAATAAGCTGGTTGCACCAAAACCGTACCTTCTGATACCCAAGCGTTGTGCTCTTCATTTAAGTATAAAAATATCCAGCATGACCACTTCTTACAACCCAGTAAGAGAACCTCAGACTGCTGAATTCCCAGTCTTTTGGTGAACTCTACACATAACTACGAGCTGATCTTTAGCCCTGAGGGTGTTCAGCCTCCATCTTTACTTTTTACACAGGGAGGAATTTTCCACGTCACTGCAATCAGCTGAAGAGCCACACACGAGAAAGATGATGTTGAATAACAAGAAGCAGAAAGTGAATTGCATTTACTCACACAAACGCATGAATGAGAAACGAGTGCAGGAGAAACACAAACGGCACAACTGTACCAAGCCTGACAGACAGGAAACAGCACCTCTGACCGAGGACGATGGCTCCCGTTTATGTTCATTAGCATCTGTGCCATAAATGCACATGCAGATACCCAGCAGAAGGCAGCTGTGCACAGACATGTCGGCTGCGTTGATTCTAATGAACAGACACGTCTCACCTTCATTTCAGGCACATTACATTACATTACATTACAGGCATTTGGCAGACGCTCTTATCCAGAGCGACGTACAACAAAGTGTATAACCATAACCAGGAACAAGTATGACGAAACCCCTAGAGAGAAGTACCGGTCCAAGTACAGGGAACAACCGCATAGTTCAACTTGGACCCTGATGGTTAAACTGATTAACACTAACAACGAGAACAGCAACAACGCAATCTATGGAAAAATAAAAATAAAAATACAAGTAGTCGTTAAGACAGTTGATGCGCCTAAGTCACCTAAGGCACAATCATGCAAATATCCCCCTTTGCTTAAGGTCTGATATTCCCTGAGGGGATAATGTGGAAAGGTTAACCCGATTATCATATTTAAATAGTACAGCACGCAATGCTTACTGTAACATGCTATGGAGGCACACAGCGTGCCATACCACCGCCTCACCACTAGGATGGAAAACAGATGCTAGGCCTTGGAGACACACAAAATTAATAGAGACAAATGATTTCCATGGGTAAGCCGGCACTACGCTGTGCTCAGGTCATGCTGACACATGCTATTTCAGCTCAGGGAGAACTGGCTTATTAGAAAAAATACCAAAAACAGAAATCCGAACCAATTACAGTCCCAGTGTCACACGCTCAGATTCAATGCACTTCTAAGGGAATCTGGAAGGGTGACATTGGCTTCAACTCTAATTAGCATAAAGTCAGAAATTATCTCCTGAAAAATACTCATCATGAAGATGTGCACAAACTTAATCACCAAAAACTATCAGGAAGGTTCACGTTTTGGCTCAATCCCTGCTTTGCTCATAAATTTGCATAAAAATGAGAGAAATGAAGTCTAACGAACAACCAGAATCAAACACACCAGTTATGAACTGCATTAAAAATTCCACACAGTGTGGCTCACGCAAATAAATGTTAACTCCCCAAGGCCCACAAATGGTCATGTAATTGCTTATTTTTAAGTATGAGTGTGATGATGATTCTGTACCACTTTAAAAAAGCTCATTATCATGCAACTGTAATCCACTCAGTCTTCCATGCTCAGAAGCGACAGACTCTAACAGACCTGAACTGCACATTGTTTCTATTTTTCAACAGATTAAAGATTTTTTACAGATTAATACATTAATACATTTTTAAAGATCTGTAGAACTATTTTTTGTAGCAGACCAGGTATGAGTACATTATCCTGAACATTCAGTTCAGGTCTTAATTAATACCTTTCACTATAAACACATTTATGAACATTCTCCCACAACAGGTATTCATATCCCCAAATATATATATATATATATATATATATATATGCACTTACTTCTACCACTACTGTGACTACCACTACCAATACTACTACTACTACTACTACTACTACTACTAATAATAATAATAATAATAATAATAATAATAATAATGCTTGTGGTTTTGTAATAAAAAATTCCAACGTATGTGTAGTACACCAACAACTAAAACTCATGGCGATACAGTAAATAATGTGAGAATATGTCAGACACATGTCACTTTATTCTCAAATCTTTCTCATAATAAAGCAACTGTTCAATCACGCATGAGGAAGTGCAGGTCCTCAGAGGACAAAATGCCTGTTCAGTAAGATCTCATATTACTTGAGTCACCATGAAACATGAAATATGAGAATACAAAGAGGTTATCCAGCCCTGAAAAGGTTAGAGGGTCAAATGCAGTGGCCAGGTTGAAGCTATCCAATCAAAAACAGCAGCACAACAAGGCAGTAAGCCGCAGAAGCCTGTAGCTCATTGGCTACTGTGCTAGCCCTTAAGCCCAGGCACACTGGATCTGAGGCACATTCGAGCAGACCCAGCCTGCCTGTCAGGGCTCTAACTGCCCAAACACACTGGATCTGAGGCACATTCGAGCAGACCCAGCCTGCCTGTCAGGGCTCTAACTGCCCAAACACACTGGATCTGAGGCACATTCGAGCAGACCCAGCCTGCCTGTCAGGGCTCTAACTGCCCAAACACACTGGATCTGAGGCACATTCGAGCAGACCCAGCCTGCCTGTCAGGGCTCTAACTGCCCAAACACACTGGATCTGAGGCACATTCGAGCAGACCCAGCCTGCCTGTCAGGGCTCTAACTGCCCAAACACACCGGATCTGAGGCACATTCGAGCAGACCCAGCCTGCCTGTCAGGGCTCTAACTGCCCAAACACACTGGATCTGAGGCACATTCGATCAGACCCAGCCTGCCTGTCAGGGCTCTAACTGCCCAAACACACTGGATCTGAGGCACATTCGAGCAGACCCAGCCTGCCTGTCAGGGCTCTAGCTGCTTTTGCAGGATACGCTGTGGGTCACCATGCGTCTCTATGGCTATGATGAGCAGATCGTATTTCTGCAGCCGGTTCTTTCTGTCCTTCAAATGTAAGAATACGTCTGGCCACACAGACATGCAGTATTGATTGATGTAGATTATGTTGGTGTTGAATGACCATAAGCCAAAATAAAGAATGGGTTTCTGTTTCACAAGAAAATTGTGCCTTGCTTTGCATTTAGCAGTATTCAAATTGTGCATATTACTTTCAAGTCTGTAAACTTAGCCTAATCCCACAAAATACAATGCATGGGCTGATGGGGGCCTTGAACAGTGAGAATTCAAGTAAGGGCTGGCAAATTATCATCAGATGATCCATCCACCATGTCCCTCCTCAGTTATATCTCTTTCATCATTCATCGCTGCAGTGATTTTTCTATGATCCTACTGAACACATTCAAATCAAAATCTGACACTAAAATCACTAAAAGTTCAGCAGAGCCCCAGAGGAGGTGAGGTTTTTGCCCAGGTTGCGCAGAGCGCCCCCTATTGCCCTCTCTGCTGTAATGCGTATGGCCTGTAAGACAGACACTAATGCCAAGGCCTGGTGACTCTCGAAACAAACACAAGTACGATGACTGGATTATTAGTCCGGTCGAGCTGCACGTGCTAACTGAAACATGTCCAAGCGTTCGAATCTGGGGAAACTGAAAAACGAGTGGGAGTGGTGGCAAGTTACAAATCCTCCAATGGAGTAAGTCCTTACATAATATCTTATAACGTCGAATGCACACATGCATAACAAAGAGTGTCTGTCCGAGGTTATGCACCGTAAGCAGTCAGAGTCCTCATCGGGAACACAGCGACAGTGACACTGCTCGACCTTCAGAATTACAGACCGCACAGACGGGCATCGGGTGGTCAGTCAGTCAGAGGAAGTGTCAGTATTAGTGCTCCATCAGTGCAGCCACAGCACCACAGCTTGTACTTCAAAGCTAAATAGGCTTAGAGAAAGGGCTTCAAGAATGGAGGAGCTATTCTCTTCAAGCTATGAGACATACTCTATATCTATTTATGTAGTCAATGCAGTAAGAAAGGAGTGAATTCTGCCCATCAAACAGCATTCTGGAGATACTGAGATGTACATCACAGTAATTCCCCCGATGCTCTCGCCCAAGGTGACTCCCTAAGCAGGGCACACACTGTGAGTTCAGTATAAAGGCCTTAACAGATGCTGAAGAGATTCAGGAAATACAGAAAAGCTGCTGATACTGATAGTGTCTGATAGTGTGCACTCTGTGTCACATGGACATGAAGAAAGGCTATATTAGGCCTCTGGTGTGTGCCAATATTTTCATATTCTTTCCATTATTTGAACTGTCATTCTCTGCAAACCCTAACCCTAACCCTTACCCCAGGGCTATCCCAAGACCTAGAGGGCCACAGTGCCCTCAGGTATTTGTGGTTGCCTTTCAATCAGCAGGCAATTAAGGCCTTGAGAAAAAGGTGAGTAGATTCTTTAGCCAATCAATGGCTGAAGTGAATTATTGGTGATGAAATGCACCAGCAGACACCCCGGTCCTCCAGGACTGGATTCTGACCTCCATGCCTTCACCAATCACAGGTCACTACAATCAAAGAGTCCACGCCACAGCCAGCACAGGCACAGCACAGCTAGAGTCCTGGTCCGTCCATATGAACAGGGCTATGCGCAGACTCAACGCAGACTAAAGTCAACCATGCTCCAGTTCATCATGACACAGGTGAACCCACAAGGCAAGCATTTCACATAAATTCAAGGTTCAGTAATCTTGTTGCATGTTCCGGTCTGACAGCGTGGTACATGACCCAGAATTCAGTGTAAACCATGCAATGACCCACTCTAAATAGGGGACTGGAATTGAAGGCATTCATATTGACTGAAGTGAATAAGGTAAGATTACAGGGGTGGACTTATTCTAATAGCTGTGATTGGCAAGGTCTTGAGAACCGATGAATGAAACTAACGCTGACAGGCTGGGTACTGTGTCCTGTGTCACTGGCAGTTGGCCAATCTTCCTGTCAGAGATGAAAGGCTGAGGGGGGCATGGACTAAATGAATAACAGGCACAACGGGACCATTTCTGCTCCTCATTGTATCACCTGATAGGTCTGCTGTCCCCAGGAGACGCACGCCTGCCCACACCATGTAGAAACTCTCCAAGAAACATACATACATACATACATACACACATACGCACATACATACACACATACATACGCACGCACATACATACACACATACATACACATATACATATACAACATGTTGACTGTCAAACAACAAGAAACGCAACAGCAAGTAGATGGAAAAGCTAACTACAAAAGCAGTCAATCATTTCAAATGATTCTGCAACTCATTTCACAAATATTCTTGGTAATTTTTCCGGGAACGCCAACAATAACACATTTTATGTGATAACACATCTGCCCTAGACTCTCAACAGGCAAAAAGAAGAGTAATACTGATATAGGCAGCTGTGCATGCTTGGACTTTGAGACCTTGTATGCAGCGTGTGCTGAGCCAATGAAAAATGGCTGTAAGACAAAAATTCAAGGTTATCTGATACAGACAAAAGAGAAAGTTGAAAGACCTTAACTGGAGTTATTTTTGGGCACTGGGAAACAACAAGGATTCATAGTGCGATGGCAACCAAAGCCAGATGTGAAAAGGCCAGAAAAATCATACAGAAGCCTACAGTAGGGTCCAGCAATATTTTGATATATTGATATATTTCGATATGAAGTTCATATCGATATTGACAATAGGATTTGTTCTGCTGAAAGAGTGCATTATGTCCATTGTGGCTGATTGCTGTGGCTTGCTATGTTTTGTTAATAGTTGTGTTTCCTGCATGCATGTCAGATGTTTAACTGGAACCACAGAAAGATACTGGTCTGAAGATCGGGCCTGTATTCTGTGCCTGCTGACAGCCTGTTCTGCGTACGGGAAATGTAAGTTAGAAATACGCAAATCTGGAGAGAAGACCTTTTTTTCTCTGCAAGAGGTACTGACTGTGAGTAGACTAAAGTAAATGAGCACACTTTTCTTCGTAAGAATTATGCTAATTTCCTGCTTAAACTTGATATTCTTCTGGGTAACAGTAAGTTAATGAAGCGTAAAAGATGGAAATGATAGAGAAAAGAATGACAGAAAGGTAGGTCCACATCACATCTGCCACCACCACAAGGCCATCTCGCTGTGTCCACCACAAGGCCATTTCGCTGTGTCCACCACAAGGCCAATCGCTGAGTCAACAAAAAGGAGTCTTAGAACTGGTTACACTTGCCTGCTAAATTGCCCATAGCTGAACTGAAATTCACAATATCAATATCAACTGTCCTATAACACGGCCTGGTTATTACACCAAAATAACTGTACAGCCCCTCCGGCAGTGAATACCTGTCTGTGCACTATGTGGAATCGCTGTTTTCGTTTGGAAATGATGGGGGGGGGGTGGGCAGGTTAAGACCCTTTCATTTACTGTCGGTGTAATGGGCTTCATCTGTTCAAAGGCTCCTTATACAGAGCATAGCTAAATCTTCCTTAAAGCGCGGAGATAAGTGCTGTAGTGAAAATGGCTTTTTGAAAATGACTGCAATTCACATCGCCGCGGCAACATCCTGATCTCTCCCCCCTTCGAGACTGAGAGACAGACTACAAGGATGAAAGAGGTACAGACACCTTTAGGCCAGGACAGACGCATAAACAAATCATTTTTATATTATAGTAATATTAATCATTGGAATAATTCAGTAAATAAAACATAATGTAATCTTTTCTATATATTATTAGATCGTCTTAATGGAAACGATCATAAAGTTTATGCTTCATGGGTCCTTTCATCCCAGTAATCTGTCAGGCCTTTGGGATAATATCTCCTGTG
Source organism: Anguilla anguilla (assembly GCF_013347855.1). Classification (NCBI taxonomy): domain Eukaryota; kingdom Metazoa; phylum Chordata; class Actinopteri; order Anguilliformes; family Anguillidae; genus Anguilla; species Anguilla anguilla. Next base: position 148,558 of record NC_049218.1, on the reverse strand, counting down.
CAGGCTTTGTCCTGCTGCAAAGGCTGCTGGGATACAGGCAGATAGGCACTGCTTTTGAGAGCCCCAGGCGACTGCAGAGGGTGTAGGGATACAGTGTTGTAGTGAGCAGGCAGAGGGTGTAGGGATACAGTGTTGCAGTGAGCAGGCAGAGGGTGTAGGGATACAGTGTGAGCAGTGAACAGGCAGGGGGTGTAGGGATACAGTGAGCAGTGAACAGGCAGGGGGTGTAGAGATACAGTGTTATAGTGAGTAGTGAGCAGGCAGAGGGTGTAGGGATACAGTGTTGCAGTGAGCAGACAGATAACTGGAGAGCACTGGAGGCAGAAGACGGTCATATTTTCATACCTTTGAAATGTTGCTGGACCGACTTGCAGAATGACCAAGCGTCTTCTCATTCTGTAGCACAGAGGAAAAGAGGGAAGAGGAAGGGGGGAGAGAGAGAGAGAGAGGGAAGAAGGGGGAGGGAGAGATAAGTGAAGGTGAATTTCAGTCTCAGAAAAGCTATTTCTTTGGCTTGAATTTTTCACTGTTGCAGTCACCATGTGGTCATACTGATATAGCTTCTGCTGGTCAAAATCTTCCAAAAGCATTCTGAGTTTGGTGAGTTTTAGATAACCTTTATAGATTTTATAGCCATCACAACAAGTACAATAGGGTGCCTGCACACAACAGCCTACATAAGCAAGAACAGAAAAACGGTCACCTGTCATCCAAAGAAAAAACCATATTTCTCATCCCATGGTCTGAACAGTGGGGAACAGTTCAGCATTTGCTCATTCTTGACTCAGTGCCAACTTGTCCCTGAGCCCATTAGGACCCCCACAGTCGGGCATCTGGTTCACCTGGTCTATCCCATCAGATGTTCTCAAAATAATTCTCAAAAAAAAAAAAAAGTATTCTCAATAATTCTCCCATTACAGCTTATCTGTACGAGATCAGTAACTCTGTCTAGGAGCAGAAGAGGATTTGCTACAGCAGCTACCACAGCTACAAACGCATTCTCACAGAACATGCATCTCATACCGCAAGATTACACATGGGGAGTGGGTTTCACTATTAAGCCTTCACTGCATTAACATTAATCAATACCTGGATGCCTGTAGCAATCAACCATTTGCTGCTTCTAAATATTTGACACAGGTGGATCGGCTGCTGGGAACTGCCAATCACATTTACGACAAAAAACGCAAAAAAGCCTCAGATAATTTTGGAGAACAAAATTTGCTTCCTCCTTTTCAACAATTACAAAGTCACATGAATATAACGGGGACAGGCAGTCAGTTATTTTCCTGTGCCTTGCTATTGTGGCTTGTTTTTTCTGCCTAATTGGAACTGGGGGGTTGGGAGGACTACAGCAAGACAAGACTATGAGCTGGCCTGAGCTACAAAATCCAAACCTCATTTCAAGGCACGTTTATGCTGTAAAAAACAGAAAGCAGAACCAATGGAAACAGTTTGCAGAACCAATGAAAACAGTTTGCAGCTATAATGTTCAGGGCAGCTGACAAGGGCAGCGTGGTTTGGAAGGAAGAGGCAGTGAAGCAGCAAGAGCAGAATTCAGGCTGAGATGAGGGAGTGACCAGCAGGGGGAGCTGCAGACTTCAGGCTGAGATGAGGGAGTGACCAGCAGGGGGAGCTGCAGACTTTAGGCTGAGATGAGTGGGAGTGACCAGTAGGGGGAGCTGCAGACTTCCGACTGAGATGAGTGGGAGTGACCAGCAGGGGGAGCTGCAGACTTCAGGCTGAGATGAGTGGGAGTGACCAACAGGGGAAGCTGCAGACTTCAGTTTGAGATGAGGAAGTGACCAGCAGGGGGAGCTGCAGACTTCAGGCTGAGATGAGTGGGAGTGACCAGCAGGGGGAGCTGCAGGCTTTAGGCTGAGATGAGTAGGAGTGACCAACAGGGGGAGCTGCAGACTTCCGGCTGAGATGAGTGGGAGTGACCAACAGGGGAAGCTGCAGACTTCAGTTTGAGATGAGGAAGTGACCAGCAAGGGGAGCTGTAGAATTCAGGCTGAGATGAGTGGGAGTGACCAGCAGGGGGAGCCACAGATGCTTCTCACACCGCAGCCCAGCTGGGCTCGCACAGACACGAATCAGAGGAACACACCTCCTCAGCAGGCGGACCGCGGCCACGAGATCCGCCGGCAGGGGTCGCTAGAGCACGATGAGACGCTGTCATCAGCTGAAGGAAATCCCTTCTAAGGGTGACGCTAACACCAGCAGTGAGTAGCCCTGTGGGGTTGCCGGCCAGTCAAAACCAGCCCACCGGGCCTATCCAGGCTGTACACCAGCACCTCCGCAGGGCCTATCCAGGCTGCACACCAGCACCTCCGCAAGGTCTATCCAGGCTGTACACCAGCACCTCCGCAGGGCCTATCCAGGCTGTACACCAGCTTCTCAGCAGGGTCTATCCAGGCTGCACACCAGCACCTCCGCAGGGCCTATCCAGGCTGTACACCAGCTTCTCAGCAGGGTCTATCCAGGCTGCACACCAGCACCTCCGCAGGGCCTATCCAGGCTGCACACCAGCACCTCCGCAAGGTCTATCCAGGCTGTACACCAGCATCTCAGCAGGGCCTATCCAGGCTGCACACCAGCACCTCCGCAGGGCAGCCTCAAGGAAGGCAGCTATTGCACAAGGTCACATGTTGCTAACTGACATTTGCCAATCTGTGTTCACAGGAGACAAGCGTTTCAGCCTTGTTCAAAGCTGACAGCATTTCATTCTTTGCAGATTTTAAAAATAACTGAGCCTGGAAGCAAAACGACAGTACAACTCAAATAGCAATCTAACTATACACATTATAAACGAGCAATCACACTTTTTTTGTGCCATTTCTCTCCCATTTTCTCCCCAATTTAGTCATTATACCAATTCCTCGCTGGCTTCCCACCCATGAACACTGCCAATTGTGTTCGTAGGAATGTCTGACCAAGCCGGAAGTACTGCTGCCGGGGATTGAACCTGGGACTCTGCGGTGGTAGGCGAGTGCTTATACCACTACACTACCCAGACGGCCCCTGCAAACACACTCTTTACAGAAGGACCACAGTATCCCAGGGCAGTTCCAGTTGTCCAATTTTATAGCATTTGTATTCTCAAATTTTTTTTTTTTTCAAAATAGAGAATACAAATTCACACCCCAGCACTTTAAGTTTGGTCTATTCTGAAAACAGTCTTCAAACGACTTAAGGTAGTCTTTCTTGAGTTTTACTTGCTCTTTTGAGTCCATTTTTTACCACTAAAACATGTTTTTTTTTTTACCTTTTATGTGGTTTTTTCATGTTAGACAAGCAATGTTGAGGTGTATAAACACAAAAACATACTGAGACAACTGACTGATCAGGTTTTCATTTCTCCCCCACCGATTTCCCGTGCTGAACACGAATATCAGTAAATACACACTAGTGCTAATTCAGGTGTTTCCTTCTGAAAGTAAGAACACACACAAATGAGGAGAAGGTAGAATAAAACAGGAAGCCATGATTATGGTTGCTGACATGATATTGGGCATTATTATTCTTTATCAATGGTAATACAAAACAAAAAATAATATGCCAAAGAACTGACCACTACTGACAGACATTGCCACATGAAAGAATTCTGCGGAGTTGCATAAGAGATAGGACTAGAAGTGCCAGTGACTGCAATAAGCACTCTGGTCTTTAGTTAGATGAGCTTGAATCAGACAAAATCTACAGATAATACCTCCTTTTATGGATCACACAAAATAATGAAAATGTATTACATCAAATGCATATTAGACCATGAAAAACATGTAAGTGTAAGGCACATAATATGACGCATATGGGGTGATATTTCTGCTGCTCCTGTGAGCTGATAAAGTCCCTGTCATTCATCTGACTGCCAATGAACAAAAGCATAATTCCAGCGCTGACAAGGAGATTAGCCAGGGCGCAGTTTCATATTTTAACATTTTTTTTTATTTTTGTGTTTCTGGCGTGGGGAGGATGGGGGGGGCTGCTGTACAGCCCAGGGACACAGTGAATTACCACACCGTTTACTCACGTCCCCCGGTCCTTCTGGGGTTGCCGTGGCAACATGGTCGTTAAGTCACACTTCCCTGGGGGGGGCACACAGCGCTGGCCCAGGGGGCTGCAGGTGGCGTTTCCCAAAAGGCAGAGGCAGTGTGTGTGTGCTCTCTGACCGACAGCAGGAGCCGGACAGGCGTCCTCGCTCATTGGTCAATATGGATAGCGCTTTGCCGGACAAAGCACTTGCGCTGAGTCTTCCACACGACTTGTGCTGCTGCTCTTGTATGGTGACAATAGCACAACATTTGCTAAAAGGCCAGCCCTGGTGCTGCAGAGCCACAGGTCAGCTGATTCCTGCTGCTTCCATTAAAACAGTCGATTAAATTGAAAACTCACCTTACCGCCAGTTTCTTGAGTCTGAACTGGGCTGGATTTTAAGGAGAAAAGAAAAACCAACATCCCTAGTGGCCCAGTAGAACCAGGGCTGCTGGATGACACATTAAATGGGGAATAGATGAGATGAGTTGGTCCAGAACCTGTCCTGGGGTTCCCCCAGCCGGATCCAGGTATTTATGGGTTCCACCTTGAGCACAGCTTGATTATTTGCATAAGGCTTCAGGTGGAACACCTAAAATACCTGGATCTCGCTGTGGCAACTCGAGGACAGGATTGAGAACCACTGGACACTGACAGCATCACACTCAGGATAATTGTGGAAGGGAAACATTAGAGGTGGAATGTGTTACATCTTACAGACACCATGCACTAATGACTTTCAGAGTCTCACTCTGACAGTCAACTGGAGAGAGAGAGAAAACCAGCGCGGATGAGTCATGCATAATTCCTGAAGACAGTTTTGGCGTCCTTCTGAAGTTTAGCCGATAAAGCTGTCTCCCTTCTAACATTTAAAGCTGCAATTCATAAAGATCAGCACCCCGCTGCTTTTCCAGATACTTCAGGGATAATTACTACATGTCTGACAGATTCAGCAAAGCAGAATAAAAAAAACACTGCATTTGTCTTAACCCACTATGCTGTACCTACAAACCTCACTGGTTAAAAAGACTAAGTTTCCTCAGACCTCAACAGCAATATCTGACGTGGGAAAACAGGTTCCACTAATATACAAACACATTGTTTGTCAAATGAGTATTCTGTGGAAACTGTGCAGATATGCACAGTATTAAATCTGTACTCATGTGGCATAAACTGGTAGAGTGAAAATCAAAAGGTGTGAATACAATTCTTATACGAAACTGAAGCAGAAAATGACCAAAGAAGCACTGAAAATGGTGCTCACCAATCGTTTAAACTGAATGCAACCACAGCCCACTCCCATGTTGCATCAGTCGTAGGCCTACAGTCATGTACAAGGCCCAAAACATCTTGTGTCCCAAATGAATACCTATGGTTCCCAAAACTCTGTTATATTATAATATAATCTGAGTGACTAAGAGAAGGTTCCGGATTGTTCTGCGATGGCGCTGCATGCCTGTCAGGACATCCAGCGTGGAGAGGGGATGAGCAGCGTTCAGGCATCTTCCCATAATAAGCAAGGGAGCATTCAAACCGCTGCGCCATGTCCCCGCCCTGATGACTGCACCACACAGAGGCAGTGAAGTGCCCAAAATGACACTGAAACCTGCAGTGGGCAACCCCCATAACCCTAACCCCACTAAACATATCCCAACCCCACTAACCCTAACCCTAACCCCGCTAAACCTATCACAACCCCACTAACCCTAACCCTAACCCCACTAAACCTATCACAACCCCACTAACCCTAACCCTAACCCCACTAAACCTATCCCAACCCCATTAACACTAACCCCACTAAACCTATCCCAACCCCACTAACCCTAACCCCACTAAACCTATCACAACCCCACTAACCCTAACCCTAACCCCACTAAACCTATCCCAACCCCACTAACCCCACTAAACCTATCCCAACCCCATTAACCCTAACCCCACTAAACCTATCCCAACCCCACTAACCCTAACCCCACTAAACCTATCCCAACCCCACTAACCCTAACCTTAACCCCACTAAACCTATCCCAACCCCACTAACCCTAACCCTAACCCCACTAAACATATCCCAACCCCATTAACCCTAACCCTAACCCCACTAAACCTATCCCAACCCACTAACCCTAACCCTAACCCCACTAAACCTATCCCAACCCCATTAACCCTAACCCTAACCCCACTAAACCTATCCCAACCCCACTAACCCTAACCCCACTAAACCTATCCCAACCCCACTAACCCTAACCCTAACCCCACTAAACCTATCCCAACCCCACTAACCCTAACCCTAACCCCACTAAACCTATCCCAACCCCACTAACCCTAACCCTAACCCCACTAAACCTATCCCAACCCCATTAACCCTAACCCCAACCCCACTAAACCTATCCCAACCCCACTAACCCTAACCCCACTAAACCTATCCCAACCCCACTAACCCTAACCCCACTAAACATATCCCAATCCCACTAACCCTAACCCTAACCCCACTAAACATATCCCAACCCCACTAACCCTAACCCCACCCCATTAACCCTAACCCTAACCCCACTAAACATATCCCAACCCCACTAACCCTAACCCTAACCCCACTAAACATATCCCAACCCCACTAACCCTAACCCTAACCCCACTAAACCTATCCCAACCCCATTAACCCTAACCCCAACCCCACTAAACCTATCCCAACCCCATTAACCCTAACCCCACTAAACCTATCCCAACACCATTAACCCTAACCCTAACCCCACTAAACCTATCCCAACCCCACTAACCCTAACCTAACCCCACTAAACATATCCCAACCCCACTAACCCTAACCCCACTAAACCTATCCCAACCCCATTAACCCTAACCCCACTAACCCTAACCCAACTCTACTTACCCTAACCCTAACTCCACTAACCCTAATCCAACCCCACAAACCCTAACCCTAACCCAACCCCAATAACCCTAACCCAACGTCACAGCAGGTACTAACTGCAAATGAAGGCGCAGCTAATAGATTTATAGTGACCTGCACATGCAAATTACATGCTTCTTTCTTATTGCAACATCTATTTAACATCACACGAGCATGCACTGCCTGTACTCTCAACGGAACAATGGCACAGATTAATAATTAAAAAATACCTTGGGAAAGGTGTGCAGTGATTGAGTTTTACAGCCTTACAGCCAACAGAATGTCACTGTCTGTTAGATAACAACCCCTGTCCTGTCTGGATGTGAATCTGGAGCTCCAGGTAACAAGTTCTGTACCTGCCCAAAACTGTGACAAGGCAGGATCAATGCACAGTGTGCATCAGTTAGCAGATTACTTTTTCAAATTATGAGTCACATTTTACACCCTACAGACCACACAGCCATACAGGAGAGCCAGTGACTATTGTACACCCTACAGGCCACACACAGTACTACAGGACAGCCAGTGACTATTTCACACCCAAAAGGCCACACAGTACTACAGGAGAGCTCAGGTCGGGGAGCCCGCAGGGGGCTGAAGGAGGAGCTGAAGCAGGGACCGAGGACATGGGAACTGGAGCTGGAAACTCCTCTGAAAAGCGGATTGTGAGCGGTGCTGGAGATTAAGGCTGTTGACTCACTTAAGACCCAGTTTTCAGAGCTTTTCTCTAGCCTGAGGTTATCTGTCAAAGCCTTAAGATGCTAAAAAATTAAATAAATAAAAAACATTAAATACAGAAATGGTGAACCAAAGATAAGAGCATTCAAGAAATACAACTTGCATTTGATTCCAAGCTGCTCATCCATCCAAATCAGTCCAATACATCCAAGAGACATAAATAAAATAGAGATACTGGATATGAGGTAACACTGAAGTGCTAAAAATGTTGCAACATTTGATACCAAACACACAGTAAAAAGGAAATGCAGCTTTCTGTTGCATGCAAACCCCGCGTTGTTTTCTTTTCAAGAAGAAAATCTCAATGTTCCCATTTTGTACGCGGATTGAATTCAGAGTCTCCTCAGAAAAGCAGACATTGTTTTTCACCACGAAGGGGGAGAACTCTGACACACAGCCACCTGGTCTCTCTCTCTCTCTCTCTCTCTCTCTCTCTCTCTCTCCCCATCTCCCTCCCTCCCTCCCTCCCTCTCTCCCTCCCTCCCTCCCGCCCTCCCTCCCTCTCTCCCCCTCTCTCTCCATCTCCCTCCCTCCCTCCCTCCCTCCCTCTCTCTCTCTCTCCCCATCTCCCTCCCTCCCTCCCTCCCTCTCTCTCTCTCTCTCTCTCTCTCTCTCTCTCTCTCTCTCTCTCTCTCTCTCCCCATCTCTCTCCCTCCCTCCCTCTCTCTCTCTCGCTCTCTCTCTCCCCATCTCCCTCTCTCCCTCCCTCCCTCCCCCTCTCTCTCTCTCTCTCTCTTCCCTCTCTCCCTCTCTCCCTCCCTCTCCATCTCCCTCCCTCCCTCCCTCTCTCTCTCTCTCTCTCTCTCTCTCTTCCCTCTCTCTCCCATGTTGGGGGGGGCGTGCAGGCTGTGTCTGTACCAACCTCGCCATTGTCCTGGGCCTCCCTTCTGTCGCTGTGGCAACACAGAGATCCCGCCAGCCCAGGCACAATGGCATCATCAGCGCCATCATGACTGATATGATTAGGTGTGAGGAGATGGCCAGAACGAGTGAAAATGAGTTAAATAAAAAAGCCAGATAGCACAGAATGACAGGCCTGTGCTAACGGCTCCTGGATCAAACACAGTTACTGTAAAGCAGGAGCAGGAAGGCAGAATGTGTCATATTCATACAAAATTACAGGTAATCAGTGCTCGCTCAGAGAACCAATCTGGCAGGAAGTAGGAGTATTCCAACGCACTGACTGCAGTCCTTCACAGTGGCTCATTTGCACATGTAGATCTGATTAACTCCCTCTAGAGTCACTCCACACAGCCTAACCCTCCATAAGGAGCCATTCCTGTCATTAGCCACTCAGTATTTTATATACTACCTGCATTTGAACAAACAGAGGTTAACTGTGCCTGTATGTGTGTACATATGTCTATTCATATACTGATGTATGCATTTAATGTGATATACACACTTAATAACTGTGCAGTATAGTATGAGATGAAGATGATTTCTCTGTTAAAGCCAGTTTTGTGGGGAATGATTTTCCAGGATGAAAACTACAGTTGGGAGATTAGGCCATTTTTGTGTGAGCTTATATAAATGTGGCATAGCCTGTCCCCAGTACTTTGGGAATGTTGACCGAGTTCCCAGGTAGGCCCCTGTCATAGGCAATGAGCCAGGCTCAAATTCGGGACTGGTGATGAAGTGGGTGGGAGAGGAGCAGACCAAGCGCTAGCGCCTCCTGCTGACCGGTGTGAATTACGGCTGCCATTCCCAGCCTGGTATGGGCTGTGTACCCACCATAGACCCACACCAGCCCAGCCGCTACCCGTGTCAGCCTGCGGTCGAGTACGCACCGCGAGCCAGAGCCGCCATTTAAAACAGTCAAATTCACACAGTAACTGGATGGACGTCTGATTCACACGGTAATCAAATGGACGTCTGATTCACACGGTAACTGGATGGACGTCTGATTCACACAGTAATTGAATGGACGTCTGATTCACACAGTAACTGGATGGACGTCTGATTCACACGGTAATCAAATGGACGTCTGATTCACACAGTAATTGAATGGACGTCTGATTCACACAGTAACTGGATGGACGTCTGATTCACACAGTACCTGGATGGATGTCTGATTCACACAGTAATTGGATGGACATCTGATTCACACAGTAACTGGATGGACGTCTGATTCACACAGTAACTGGATGGATGTCTGATTCACACAGTAATTGGATGGATGTCTGATTCACACAGTAATTGGATGGACGTCTGAAGCATGCTGGTTCACAGACCCTTCCGGAAGCCTCTCAGGGCCAGTGTTCACATTACGCTCAGAGCACTCTCATCTAAAAAAAACAAACAAATGAATAAGCAAATAATAAAGGGAGTTTTTTAATTGGACGTGCTGGGCCCAATCCAGAGAGAGGCGTATCGATTCTGTTCCCCACAGTCACATGTGTAACAGGCACGTGTGTGTGTGCCGCAGGCATGTGTGTGAGTGTGTGTGTGTGTGCGCCGCAGGCATGTGTGTGTGTGTTTGTGTCGCAGGCATGTGTGCGTGTGTGAGTGTGTGTGTGTGTGTCGCAGGCATGTGTGTGAGTGTGTGTCAGTGGATGTGTGTGTGTGTGTGTGTGTGTTTGTGTCGCAGGCATGTGTGTGTGCGTGAGTGTGTGTGTGTGCATATATGTGTGTGTGTGTGTGTCACAGGCATATGTGTGTGTGTGTGTGTGTGTGTCTCGCAGGCACGTGTGTGTGTGTGCGTGTGTGTGTGTGTGCATATGTGTGTGTGTGTCGCAGGCATGTGTGTGAGTGTGTGAGTGTGTGTTTGTGGATATGTGTGTGTGTGTGTGTGTTTGTGTCGCAGGCATGTGTGTGTGTGTGAGTGTGTGTGTGTGCATATGTGTGTGTGTGTGTCGCAGGCATATGTGTGGGTGTGTGTGTGTGTGTGTATGTGTATGTGTGCGTGTGTGTGTCGCAGGCATATGTGTGTGTGTGTGTGTGAGTGTGTGTGTGTGTCGCAGGCATGTGTGTGTGTATGTGTGAGTGTGCATGTGCACGTGCGCAGGTGTGTGTTTGTGTGTGCGTGCGTGAGTGTGTGTGTGTGTGTGTGTGCGTGCGTGAGTGTGTTTGTGTGTGCGTGCGTGCGTGAGTGTGTTTGTGTGTGCGTGCGTGTGTGTGCGCGTGAGTGTGTGTGTGCGTGAGTGTGTGTGTCACAGGCACGTGTGTGTGTGTGTGTTGCAGGCACGTGTGTGTGTATGTGTGAGTGTGCATGTGCACGTGCATGTGCGCAGGTGTGTGTGTGTGTGTGTGTGTGTGTGTGCGTGCGTGAGTGTGTGAGTGTGTGTGTGTGCGCGTGCGTGAGTGTGTGTGTGCGTGTGTGTGTGTGCGTGAGTGTGTGTGTGTGCGTGCGCGTGTGTGCGTGCGCGTGTGTGAGTGTGTGCGTGCGCGTGTGTGTGCGTGCGTGCGTGAGTGTGTGCGTGCGTGCGTGCGTGAGTGTGTGTGTGTGTGTGTGTGCGTGCGTGAGTGTGCGCGAGTGTGTGTGCGTGAGTGAGTGTGTGTGTGTGTGTGCGTGAGCGTGCCTGAGTGTATCTATACGTATGCATGTCTTCAGACTTTCAAATGTCTTATCTACATGAAAGCAGCCAATTGTTAAGGTGGTTGTGCTTTTATAAATAACTGATAGATTGCAAACATAAAGTCTGCTCTTGGTACCATTCTGCTTCATGAAACAGTCCTTTAATCAAATGATCAACCAAGGAGCTTTTGAGAATCAACCAGTATTGGCCTAAATCAGAAATTAAATAATTACATTTATTATAAATTATGTGTGTATAATGTATATTTTAAACAGGAATAATAACTCCTAAAAATATTTAAAATATTTCAACATTATTAGGGTTGGGTTAGGGCTGTGATTGAGCAGGTTGGGTTAGGGCTGTGATTGAGCAGGTTGGGTTAGGGCTGTGATTGAGCAGGTTGGGTTAGGACTGTGATTGAGCAGGTTGGGCTAGGGCTGTGATTGAGCAGGTTGGGTTAAGTCTGTGATTGAGCAGGTTGGGTTAGGGCTGTGACTGAGCAGGTTGGGTTTGGGCTGTGATTGAGCAGGTTGGGTTAGGGCTGTGATTGAGCAGGTTGGGTTAGGGCTGTGATTGAGCAGGTTGGGTTAGGGCTGTGACTCAGCAGGTTGGGTTAGGGCTGTGATTGAGCAGGTTGGGTTAGGGCTGTGATTGAGCAGGTTGGGTTAGGGCTGTGATTGAGCAGGTTGGGCTAGACTGTGATTGAGCAGGTTGGGTTAGGGCTGTGATTGAGCAGGTTGGGTTAGGGCTGTGACTCAGCAGGTTGGGTTATGGCTATGATTGAGCAGGTTGGGTTAGGGCTGTGATTGAGCAGGTTGGGTTAGGGCTGTGATTGAGCAGGTTGGGTTAGGGCTGTGATTGAGCAGGTTGGGCTAGGGCTGTGATTGAGCAGGTTGGGCTAGACTGTGATTGAGCAGGTTGGGTTAGGGCTGTGATTGAGCAGGTTGGGTTAGGGCTGTGATTGAGCAGGTTGGGTTAGGGCTGTGACTCCGCAGGTTGGGTTATGGCTGTGATTGAGCAGGTTGGGTTAGGGCTGTGATTGAGCAGGTTGGGTTAAGGCTGTGATTGAGCAGGCTGGGTTAGGGCTGTGATTGAGCAGGTTGCTAGGTGCAGATACTGCATTATATTTCCTTCCGATGAATTGTTTTTCAAAGCCCCAATCCCTCCAAGTCCACCTAGGACATTCCAAACTTAAACCCCATCTCACATCCATCCACCCTGTGAACATACAATTAAATAGATTGAGGGTGCAATTTTTATGATTTGTTCTACCGATTAATTAGAAAATAAAGATTTTTAGACTCACAATGAGAATTTAGCTTTACTTCTGAACATTCTCTATTGCTTTTAGTGGTCAAACCGGCAGACACAGAAGCATGAAAGCTCACGTGCACACATATGCACGCATGCACACGCAAATATGGGTTAAGCACAGTAATGATGATGGAGGATATGTGGCTACTTAGTGACATCATCAGTCCATTTTTTGGTATTATTTCTTACTTTCATGTGAGTGTTAAAAGAGCTGTTTGTCCAGTCCTTACAGAAACACAAACACTTCATGGAGTCAAGTTTGAAATGTAAAAGAAATTCATTTTCACTGTAAAAAAACAAAACAAAAAACATTCAAAAAGCATACCTGTCATCATTTGACATCAAATGAAATAAGGTGATCATTTACTCAAGTGGTCAAGTCTCCCCTTATACAACCCATTAATTACAGGTTTCAATTCAATTCAAATTATATTATTTAAAAATAATTTGCCAGTTGCAGATGTTAAACTTTCTGCAGACATTCTTCTGCACTCCAGTACTCTAAACCAGATATACAGTTCTGATGATGTACATAGGCAAAATAAAAGTGAAATGAATTAATATTTTTCAAACATTAAAAATCCTGAATACATCACAATGATTTTACAGTTAATCTTACAATAAAGATGGGTCCCTGTGCAAGGAGCATGATGGGCTCAAGACCGCAGCTTTTATGTGCTTGGTCCTCCGTCATTACTGCTTGCAGCTGGTATTAGCACCATTAGCACTGGCTTTAGCACTATTATGAGTGCATGAGAGCTCAAACCTGAGTGCACATGATTATGATTTTGAAACTGAAAAGACAGAAACTTAAATCAGCAGGTGCTTTTGCCATTCCATCCTCAAACACAGTGGGTCACAAACCACTCCTCTGGTACCTCTAGCTGGATCCGGGTATTTCATGTGTTGCACCTCAAGGTGCGTTTGAACTGTAACACATCAAATACCTGAATCCGGAGGGTGGTACCCGAGGAGAGTCTGAGAACCACTGCTCTACAGAAAGAAAGCTTCCCCTAATAGCCTCATGAACATCAGTATGAACTCAGAGGGCATTATTCAAGTATCAAAGGACTGCACTGCACTGCAAACTGCTGCTCGTGCATTACTGCACCGCAAACTGCTGCTCGTACATTACTGCACCGCAAACTGCTGCTCGTACATTACTGCACCGCAAACTGCTGCTCGTACATTACTGCACTGCAAACTGCTGCTTGTACATTACTGCACTGTAAACTGCTGCTCGTACAATACTGCACCGCAAACTGCTGCTCGTACATTACTGCACTGCAAACTGCTGCTCATGCATTACTGCACTGCAAACTGCTGCTCGTACATTACTGCACTGCAAACTGCTGCTCATACATTACTGCACCGCAAACTGCTGCTCATACATTACTGCACCGCAAACTGCTGCTCATACATTACTACACTGCAAACTGCTGCTCATGCATTACTGCACTGCAAACTGCTGCTCATACATTACTGCACCGCAAACTGCTGCTCATACATTACTGCAGCACAAGCTGCTGCTCATGCATTACTGCACTGCAAACTGCTGCTCATACATTACTTCACTGCAAACTGCTGCTCATGAATTATTGCACTGCAAACTGCTGCTCATACATTACTGCACTGCAAACTGCTGCTCATGCATTACTGCACTGCAAACTGCTGCTCATGCGTTAACTTCCACAAAGCAAAAGGTGCGAATCGCCCTGAAAACTGAGGCCTCTGTTCATATCGGCAGGAAGCCTGCAATGCCACCTCCGCTAAACTTTTGTCTTGGACATGCCCTAAAAAATGTATTTTTTTGTTTAAATGGCTGATGTCATTTCCTAAAACATATGCAGCAGCTTAAGCTGGGACGGGACCAGGCCAAAGCTCGCGCGGCAATGCGGTTTCCCGTCCTGTTCCCGGGGGATCATGGGAAAAAACTGAGGGAGGAATTTCTGTGTTTTTCTATTGTGCCGAGGCAAGTTTCTAATCAAAAAAATCTGACTTTTTTTTTTTTAAAGAGCACACAGTCTGCCCGTCTTGTGTATTTATTCAGCTCATTCAGACGGGGGAAGCAGAAAGGGCTACAGAAGGAGGTCACCCTTCACAGAGTGCCAAGGTGATTAATCGAACCCCCAGCTGCACAGAAGGACTCATCCATGCGCTGCGAGTCAGTCAGCCAACGGTCTGTGGCGCATGTGCTTCCTAACCACAGTCATTCTGATCTACACCCTCAGTGGACCACAAAGCAAGAGTCCACACCGGACCCACATCCCAATCTAAGGGAGTCTCCGGCCGGTGGGCTGCAGATGGCTCCACAGATTACTGTAAACAGGATGATAACCATTAGCTCATTAAACCACAATTCCACCAAGCACAACCATAAATGCACCCTTAGTAAGCAGCAGGAAATTGCTCTCTTTTCATCTACAGGAAGTCAGCATGCGTCTTTGTGCTATCTCCCACAGCCCTGGTCATCTTTCTCCTGGCAAATTGCATCAATATGCTTGTGCAGGAAATGAGCACAATGCAGGGACCAGCTTTCTCTCGCACTTCCTGTGCGAAGGTAGAACTCAGCAGGCCGTCATTCTGTTTTCTAGCAGAAGGGCAAGGCCTCACAATGCTGCTTTGCAGCAAAGGCCTCATAATGTTGCTTTGCAGCAAAGACTGCGGTTTGCCATTTTGCTGTGTGGCGATCAGTTGGAAATAAAATGGAGGAACATGCTGCTCGGTCAATAGTGTCATACATTTGTTTTGCATGCTTAGGCAGAGAGTTCCACCACCTGATGTCCTCTAAGAGGCCTGGCCACAGTAAGCTTTAAAACAAGACACAGTGGTTGTTAAT
Source organism: Anguilla anguilla (assembly GCF_013347855.1). Classification (NCBI taxonomy): domain Eukaryota; kingdom Metazoa; phylum Chordata; class Actinopteri; order Anguilliformes; family Anguillidae; genus Anguilla; species Anguilla anguilla. The sequence continues at coordinate 133,215 of NC_049218.1, read as the reverse complement.
TTTATAAGTTTTCTTTTTCCAATTCTCTCTTTTTTCCTTCTCTCACAAATTTGTAATGCCTAAATTGGAATCAGCACTTCAGAGGAGTACATTCCATGTCAGCTTGTGCAGGAGATTCAGCTGCTTCTGTCCAATCAGAGGAAAGGACTCTAGATACAGACAGTAAGCTGCTCCTGTCCAATCAGAGGGAAAGGATCCTAGAAACAGAAACTAAGCTGCTCCTGTCCAATCAGAGGAAAGGACTCTGGAAACAGACATTAAGCTGCTCCTGTCCAATCAGAGGAAAGGACTCTGGAAACAGAAGCTTCCCTTCCTGGGCAGTATTACACCTACGCATGCATCCTCCTGCATGGCTGCCAGTTATAGCCCCCTGGGGTTGCCATTACACAGAGAACCAGATGACCCCATAACCCCGACACTTTGATTCATTTTTATTTACGCAAACATACATCGACCATGCACTCAAAGTTTTATAAAACTGTGCGAATACTGCATGTATTCAAATTCATAACACAAATTCCATACCCCCAGTGGACACAAATCACATTACAATGCCTTTGTTTTGCAGAAATGCTATACAATGACGGCATGAATTACCTATGCCCTAGGTACTATTTTACATCATGATAAAAGTATTGCCCAGGGTTACAAAGCAAGTATGTATATATAATTTGTTTAAAAAAAAAACATATTCTGTACAGTGGATTTAAGAGTGGGAGTTCATGTGTTGAGTACATCATGGCACCAAGTATGAACACTGATGTGGACAAACCAGCCTGTACTGGATATTTGCTCATTTTTATCCTCTCTAGTGGCATAAAGCAGCCTCTAATATGAAGCTAGCAGGCCAAATTTTCACTCTTCACATATAAGGTTACTTGTTACCTTTTTCCATTAACGTACAACTGAACAATTGAATAATTGCCTGTGCTTTGGACTGTTTTGATGCTATGCACTTACATAACACATGCCTAAACCAGCAGTGCAGCATTCAGGCTGATGATAATGGGACAAAAAGCACAGTATGCATTATATTGACTGGGCAGTTATCCCATTTGCAATTCACCTATCACCTATTGTATGCCTCTTCCTCAGCGAATTGACTACTATTATGCACCCAACGCAAGGACATTAGAGGAGCTGGCTCTGTGGGGAATTTTAAAATATTTTTCTTATTTTACTATCATTTTATAACTATTTTGAATCTTTTCCCATTTTTACTTGTGCTTATTTTGTAAGCTATTGCCTTCCACCAATCACCGGTCACTCATTTCAACGGCCTGCACATATTAATACACCTATTCACTCGTTGTTTAATGCCTTGAATAGAAAATGACATGACTGGTCCACAGCTAAGCAGCAAGCATTAAAACTGAATAAAACATGCAGAGAGACTGCCACTTCACAGCACACGCACTGGCACCACGGGGATTATGGGTCATTTATGGAGGGACATCAGCGAGAGACGGGCACTCAGTCAGGTCCAGAAGCCCCATGCATCCCACAGAACTGCTGTGGTTCTCCAGGAAGGGAGACGGGATTCTTGCGTCTGGCAGGCTGGCAGCCTCTTCCTGTCTCCTCCCTCCATATCCTCCACAGGTTTTAAGCTGCAGCAGGACATGTGATCACTAATCTCCCCCCTCTACGCCCAGCCCCTGCTTAGGGATTTCACACAAAGCCAGAGCGTTTGTGCGTCTGTCAGTGATGCGGTTTGCTAAACCTCGGATGTGGGGGCGGAAGGGGGGGGGGGGGGGGCATTTTAGATCAATCTCAGGGGGGCCTCCTGTGTTTTGTTGGTAAATTTAGAAGTAGAAACATTGGAGCATGCAGGAGATTAATCAGCCGCCATTTTGGTCATTCATTCACTAAGATTTCTGCTGCCAGCCTGCCAGCTCAGCTTTATTACCATTTGTTACATTTCTTGACTTTTTGAGCAGAGACGAGTGGGAGGATCACAGTGACGCTTTGGAGCAGCACGTTCGACAGGAGCAAACGTGAGAGAATTACACGAGGAGAGGCGAGATGTAAATAAAGCTCCCATTTATCACTCTGTGATGGAGAAATGCCAAAGTGAGACCCTGTGATTTCAGCAGATTGAAGGTTTATGAAGCTGACGACTGGAGTCCGATACAGCGGACAGCGAAACATCACACAGATAAATAATGTCCATCTTTCCATAAACAACTTTGAGGAAAGTGAAGAAAAAGAGCAAAGAGATAAAAAATGATAATTATTTAACACAGCCATGCAGTCGCTCAAACCTTTCACACGCCACTTCCGCTGTGTGTAAAATTCAATAAAGCCGAAGGGGGGTTGGGGTTGGGGTTAGGGTTGGGGGGGGGGGGGGTTAGGGTTGGGGTTAGGGTTAGGGCTAGGGTTGGGGTTGGGGTTAGGGTTAGGGTTAGGGGTAGGGTTGGGGGGGGTTGGCATTGCATAGTCCAGAACACAGACATGGCTCTGACCTGAACCCACTACCAGCGTAGGCAGAAAGCCCGTCCCTAACCGTGAACACGGTTACCCCCGACTACAGCAGCGCTCCACACCCCCGCTGGCCTCGGAGCTGTGAGGCAGAGGGAGCGAGCTGAGGGACACTTCCCTCCACCAAAAACGAGCGAGCGAGCGAGCGAGCGAGCGAGCAAACCTCGCACAAGGTCCAGGCAACACAGTGCCACAGCCGGTTCATAGAGGAAGCACCCGCTTAGCAAATACTAAAATATTAACTTGCACAGATATGAATACCCTGTGGTCAATATCGGCTAGAAATGATTTATTTTTTAATCTACCCACGAATCTACCCGTCTTACCTGCAGCTTCATTTTCCAGCAGGAATGCATGGGTGGAGAGGGGGGGGCCTCTGAGGCTGACGCGGGAGGGTGTCCCTGCTGGGGGGTCACATGTCCAGCGGTAAAAGCGCGGCCGGCAGGCGCCGTGGAGGAGCTGTGGCGGTCGTGGTGGCTGTAGCGGCTCTGGCGGGTTTGGCGGCTGCCCTACATTCGTCTGGCTGCGCGGAGCGAGAGCTGCTGCTTGTCTGGGCATGCTCTGGGCTCCAGCACGCTCCCCAGCCTGCCTGCCCCGCCATCCCATTGGACCAGCTGCTTCCTCTTGCAGGCTCCAATCCAGGGAGACCACCAATGCATAATTCATGAGCAGGGGCGGGGCCCAATGCTGCATTTCCCTGCCATTCCACCTCCCTCTGGCCTCGGCTATTTCAGATCTAAGCATGACAGCACCCCCCCGCTCTCTGGCAGTCTAACACACTTCAAGCCATTTTCTCCATCTCTTCCTAGGCTAACCCTCTGGAAAGCGGCAGGTTGTTGAAATATTCACCCGGGAGGGTCCGGGGAGACAGACAGCTGCTGGCCTGCGGGAGTAAGCTCCAGGAGGGAGGGGCCCTGCCCCAGCCTCAGGTGTAAACTCTAAAGACAGCAAATTTGCCTAAAAAATCTCACAGCTGCTTCAAGGGTTTCTTACTTTTCATTTACAGCACTTTAAATGAAAATGTTCTACGCTAGGCTGGACATCAGGGCAGAGGCAATGCAAGCTTTATCTTTGCTGATGGAGTTCCTAGCATGTTCTCAACACCAAGTAGGAGAAGGGCACAAATTATTTTCATTCAGAAATAAAAGGGCAATGGGATCTTGAAAACAATTTCTCAACAGACAAGGCCCATCAATGTATGTGATAGTAACCATCCACTCCCATTAAAAAATGCTATACTACATTATAGTATTCTACAGTATACTATACCTCTTTGAAAAAGTTCCCTTGCATGAAACATCTCAGAGTCCAAGGCGGTTTAAAAAGGCCATCAATTTGGGCGTCTCCTCACCCTGACACAACCTCTGGGTGCGTGGGCCTATTTCCGCCAAGCTCAGCTGACGAGATTTACAGTTAAACTCATTAGGCTCGTTAGGCGCTGTGTATTCTGGGAAAAAATGAAACTGTCGTTACCCAAGACACGCAGCCGCGATGTGGCGTGGGCCTGAGCGTGCCGCGGAGATTAGCCCCAGCTGATCTGTGGGCCATAAACAGAACTGTCCTCCCCTGACCACCCCGGCACTCAGGGAGTCCTGGTTAAATGCTGGCCTAAGCCACTTACCCGAGGTATCGGACTAACTGGGTCCTCCTTTCACTTTCCATATAAAGACCCAGTAAACAGCTCTGTAGTCTAGAAGCACTGTTAAATCCATTAGGCCCCTGTAAGAGGACTTTGGTTGGTCAACACATGCAGGAATTACTGATTAACAGGTTTCCCACTCCAGGAAACACATTTTCATGCACCTATGCAATCAGTGAGGGAGAAAAAAATCCTGAAGCTGCAAAATGAGTCCTCCATAGTAATATGAATTTCCATAATTTCTGATATTACATTAAAAATATCATTTAAAAAATGAAACACATTATGGAAGAGAAATTGAGCATCAGAGTAAAGAGCAGCGATCAGCTCGCTGCATGCGCATCAGAGTAAAGAGCAGCCAGCGATCAGCTCACTGCATGCACATCAGAGTAAAGAGCAGCGATCAGCTTGCTGCATGTGCATCAGAGTAAAGAGCAGCGATCAGCTCGCTGCATGCGCATCAGAGTAAAGAGCAGCGATCAGCTCGCTGCATGTGCATCAGAGTAAAGGGCAGCGATCAGCTCGCTGCATGCGCATCAGAGTAAAGAGCAGCGATCAGCTTGCTGCATGCGCATCAGAGTAAAGAGCAGCCAGCGATCAGCTCGCTGCATGCGCATCAGAGTAAAGAGCAGCGATCAGCTTGCTGCATGCGCATCAGAGTAAAGGGCAGCGATCAGCTCGCTGCATGCGCATCAGAGTAAAGAGCAGCGATCAGCTCGCTGCATGCGCATCAGAGTAAAGGGCAGCGATCAGCTTGCTGCATGCGCATCAGAGTAAAGGGCAGCGATCAGCTTGCTGCATGTGCATCAGAGTAAAGAGCAGCAATCAGCTTGCTGCATGCGCATCAGAGTAAAGGGCAGCGATCAGCTTGCTGCATGAGCATCAGAGGACTGAAGGATGCAAATTGGGATAGAAGACAGGAAAGCAAAAAGATCTGTTCTGTCCACTGAGCTGGCAGAGTCTGATCCAATCCAAGCGGTCCCAGGAGGGCAAGAGCAAGGCAACAGAGAACTGGGACAGAATCTTAAAGTTAAAATCAGTTTAATATCAAACGAACTGTGTGCATTATTATCTAACAAGCATCATACTGCTATTAATGATGTTCATAAGCTGCAAATAGATGACTGAATACTGCACTTATGCTATTGTGCAATCAATATCAAAATCAAGTAATTGCAACTGAATGATGACTGTAATAAAAAAGACAACTAAATAATTAGGGCATTATTTTCACTCGGGAGAGCAAATCCTTCTAAATTAGGCACAAATGCAAGTGCAGCAGCTACGTGGAGCTGCATTAGACTCACTGTGCTTTTCATGCGCTTTGACTGGAAACAGGGCCAGGCAACCTCTTTGGGATCAACAAGGATGTTTAATAAGCCTGTGACTTTAAAAAATGATACACAAAAAATCAAATGGTTTATCAGTGGTCAAACAGGGATAATAAGTGTACCAGTTCGTACAACAACCTTTGATGTTTGCCAAATACTGCAATGGCATCGGCTTGGAAACATTGCCAGCTGGCCCGAAAAGGACCAAAGCGAGAAATGGCAGCATAAAGGAGAGAGGGGGGGGGGGGGGTTGGGGCACAGTCAGAGGGAAGGGCTCCATCAGAGGGGTGGGGCACAGTCAGAGAGGTGGGGCTCCATCAGAGGGGTGGGGCACAGTCAGAGGGGCGGGGCTCCATCAGAGGGCGGGGCACAGTCAGAGAGGCGGGGTACCATCTGACTGGTACTCTGCTTTTCCTGTGATTCTATTTTTAATGCAGAGCACAGGGTGAAGCAAGCAGCCAGGCAGTTCTGGGCCACCTACATACCAACCGCTCATCTTCATCATGAGTGACAGGGTCCTATACATAAAAATATATACAGTTGAGCAACTCCAGTTTAAGCCACTGGGCATAGGGAGCTGTTTTTTGACCGTTGTCATGGTCACCACAGGATTGATAATTACCATTGCTGTTACAGAGAGTCAACATAGATGCAGACAGCCATATTGTCGAGATGTGTGCATTTTTGTGTTTCATTTACAGTACAAGGTGGTTTGTCTGGATGTTGGCACAACATGCTCTTTCGAACCTCCATTCAAGTGCTAAAATACCCAAATGTGACACTTCTGGCTAATTCAACTAAATCTACATCAATCTTCAATCTTTGTGTTTCAAACATGTTTCAAAAGAAAGCTTTGAGGCCTCTGTCTGGAAACCTGCACCTTCCAAGGGCTTTGACGGAAAGTCAAAGTCAAATGACTCATTGACTCCAGGATTAATTCAGGAATCAGGACTTGCATTTCTGACAGCACATTCATTTCCCATCAGTGAGGGAACAACAATCATAAAACACCTTCAAGATGCAAAGGGCCATTCAGGCATCTTAAAAATGCAAGGAATTAAGTGAGCAAAGCAAACCATGTAAATAATAAATCAAACTAATGCAATCTCCCCAAGCATTCTGCAAGGGCAGGGAATCCATTCCCAGCCTTTCCCATCCATTCCCAGCCATTCCCATCCATTCCCATCCATTCCCAGCCATTCCCAACCATTCCCAAAAGATTGCAGTGTTTGCCGGCTTTTGGTGCATCCAGCTCTTAAGCAATTAATTTTAGTCACAGATTGGCTACAAAGCCACATTCCTAGATTCCAAGGCCTGTATTGGCTTACAAATCAAACCACAAAAGCCTGCAAACTCTACGCCCTCCAGGACTGGCGGTTGCCACCGCAGTATAAGAGGCACAGCGGTCACATGCAGACAACCTCTGTAAACGGGAAACAGCATCTGTTTGCAGTGGCATTAATGAGATCTTCTGAACTTACAAATGCATCATTTATTTCTCCGATAATGCACGTGTCAGTCACAGAGAAGCAAGGAAGTATGGGCTGCATCAGAGCCAGGGTGCCTGTGGTCTGGTAACATTAAAATAGCATCGAGTTAGCAAATGAGTAACCTTATGCTAGGCAACAGCATACAATACCAATGCCAAAAAATAACTAATTATATTACTGTTCTAATAATAGCACTGTCACTGAGCCTTTCAGGATGAACAGGCATAAGTCTTCAGAGAATATTGGGAAAGGCGTGACAGTTTCCCATGTCATGTGACCTGAGCATGTGCTTCACTGGCAGAAAAGCACAGAAATGACAGCAGGGAAATGGCAGGCCTCCCACAGTGTAATATATTACACAGCAGCGCTGTCCTCACACATTTCCACAGGAGTGGATAATAAAGTCAAACCTAATTAATCCAATCTAATTACCCTGCTGCACTGCTTAAGGGACGCAGCATACGCTTCTAACCAAAGGGAATAAATAAACTCATTCTGTTAAAGGTCTACTGCCTGTCAGGAGAATGTAGTGTCTTTACAAGCTCTGGGCTCTCCATCCACACTTCTGCTGATGCGCTATGGCATCAGTTTTAGGAGGAGGAGGCAGCACAGAGGAGGAGGCAGCACATAAGGAGGAGGAGGCATAGAGGAGGAGAAGGAGGAATAGTGAAGGAGGAGGTATGGAGGAGGAGGAGGAGGAACAGTGGAGGGGGTACGGAGGAGGAACAGAGGAGGAGGAGGTACAGTGGAGGAACACAGTAGGAGGACTGCAAGGTCCCCTCCAAAACATATCCTCCCTAACTGTCCATCCAGCCGTCTAATCACGACACAGATCAGCAGATGCCCAGCCAGTGACCCTGGGCAGAGGGGTCAGTATCCTGCCCCTGCTCAGGGTGGGGCAGCACCGCGTGCCCTCGCCCGCTCGAGTTAAAAGCACTGAGTGGCTGGTGCTCAGGGACCAATCAGCAACCTGCGATCTGAAATGGCGATTCAGTGTTCCACCCTGAGCAGGGACTGTGACTGGTAATGTAAACGAGTGACCAGTGACCGCTTTGATTGGTCTGAAAATTAATTTGTTGATTGAAGATTCAGCTTAAATGACTGACATCCAATACAATCTATGCAATTCAATATGCAAGGGCTTTACTTAAGGTAGTCAAGCTTCTGTATGAGCATTAAGTATTGAGTATGCAGGATTGGTCTCTTGGTTCTAGGTGAGCATAGTTACCCTGCATATGCGCACTGTGCTTTGAGAATGTTGTTAGTCACATCTGGCACCTTTGCTTATATAAAATCAAGTGAATGTACTTATATTTTAAACATAATGTAATGTGAAAGTAAAATGAAAAAAGCAGAGAGCATCACAGTAATATATATATATATATATATATATGTATATAGATCAAGGACCACAATGGAAATAAGGAAATAATAATTGTAGGATGCATGACTTGCTGTAACAAGTATTTTAATAATTGTCAAATAAACTAAACTAAAAACTATATATATATATATATATATATATATATATATAATTAGAACATTTCCCACAGAGCCAGTCTGGACAGACCCAACAGCCATTCAACAGATGAGACATCAAACATTTGTATTTGAAATTAACATGAATAATGCATGCATTCTGTATGTGAAAGTATGGGCAAGACTTTCTTGGTAGTTTTTATATATGAGCTGGCTTAGAGCTCGAGGGTCATCTACCATAATTTGAGGTAGTATTTTTTTTTAATGCATCATCTACTAGCAGATTTTACATCTTATTTTAACAGTACCAAACAAATGTCAATTTAATTATTGTTATAAGAAGAATAATATAGGCATTGGCCTTCAGAGAGTATAGTAAAAGATGTCTTGATGATTTATTCATTTATTTATTTATTTGAAACCATTAGCTCATGATTACCCAAAAACCAGCCACTGTAAAACCAGCAGGTCATGAAAAAACTGATTAAAATATTCAAAATATCCTTCACAGCGCACAAAACTGCCTGGACCTGTCAAAAATATACACAAAATCAAATAAAACCCCAGAATATGGACCATTCATTAAGTGACTGTTGGGTAATGAGTACAGCAAACAGAATAAAAAAGAAAAACACTACAAGACTAGGTATGGGTCACAGCTGCAGCAAAAAGAGACCATAATAGAAGGAAAGAAGGGGAAAATGAAAACCAAACAGATGAAAACAAAAGGCGAACTATTCCAGAGCCCCCCCTACATGCCCCGTCCACGCGCACAGGGCCAGGCCCTCCCCACGTGCCCCGCCCACGTGCCCCCCCCACGTGCCCCGTCCATGCGCACAGGGCCAGGCCCTCCCAGGGCCTGCAGAACAGGCACCTGCACTCAGGACTGATATTAACTCAATATGCTTACAGATTTCACAGTCACACATTTACATTCAAAAGGGTTCTTTTATTTTTATAACCTGTGAGTTGGGAGTGGGTGACGGAATCCCCATCTCAGCCAGCAGAAAGCTGTTTAATTCCATCAGATTTTATTAGGATCAGAAGCCATATTTCAGCGAGAAAACTGCCACGTGTTACAAATACAGGACGCAAGAGGAAAAATGGGATGAACGCGTTAGTTTTCCGTCAGACACCACTGGTAAGCTTAAGGAATGTTAATACGAGGATAAAATAAGATGACACACAGTACATTTCCAGTAATTTATTTTCTTTAATTTTTTTTTTAGATATGATTACACAGATTCTGTCACATTTTGGGAAACACTGGCTTGTCAAGGATCAATAAATAAAACTGTTCCTATGAGTTAGACTGCAGGAATGTCTTCACATTAGTTATTTAGAAATGTGCATGTTTGATACTAACTGCAGCTTTAAACCTACGCATAATACCTAAGCATAATATTCTGACTAGGATGTAAGGTACAGCCTGTTAATTATGACATGAAACACCAAGAATATTGCCATGGGGCAGGATCGTGGCCATGCTATGGTTGTAGTAATGGCAATGGTGGTGGTGGTGGATGCGATTTTGGAAGGAAACTTAAAAAAGTAGATTTTGAATACAACAGCAACCATCAAGCTAGTGTGAATGCTGTATGAACTACTCAGGGATGCATACTAAATTTGTTTTAAAAAGATTATGATGCAAATATGATTGACTGAAGTTGTTCTGTTGCATTATATAAGCTTGAACATTTTCTGCATTATTAGAGTAAGTAAGACTTTATTTTCAGAAATGTTACTTATATGGTAAGACCTGCATGCATCTGACAAGCAGCCAGAAGTAAATACGAGTAAAATGCACTGGCTGGCACATTTACTTGCTTTGGTTCATCGCAAGACTGAACAGAACGCTGTTAGAAACAGATTCAATCAGAAATCTAAATCATTCAAATAAGCCTTAAAATAAGCTAACCTATCTTGAATTATAATAGAAGTTGACAATTCCTTTCAAAAATGAAAAAACAATAAATAACAAATACAAGTGTTGATGTTTAGGTATTCAGTGTAGGGCCCACTCTAAGCAGAAATGTAGAATAAACAGTCCATAGCAGCTGTAAGCATCTAACAAGATTCAAGAAGCACAGAAATGAACCAATATCGTTTCTAGAAAAAGAAGATAAAAAATAAGCATTTAAAGCAGACAAAATGAAGTCAGGCCCCACTACAGCACTAATACCCACATTTACAATGAAGGGCAAGCTCTTGAGTGACAGAGTAGGATTTAATGTTAAGTGGAAGTCAACTGCTGCTGCAGTATAATATGAATGTGACTCATATTCATATTTCTATGTGATTTAAAAGAGACTTAACTGGAGCAAAGACCCTGAGCTCCTGTGTCTAGCCACATCATACTGGAATTCAAAGAACTCGACTGTTGAATTTCCTGAAGACATCTCCATTGTGCACTGGCCGACCAAGGGGACTGCCTACAGAGTGTTTTTATTCCATAAAATATGCTACACAACTTCAAACACATACAGCCTCTGGCACACCCTTCCCAGTATTTGTGGACAAAACAATTCTCAAGGTTAATTTTATCTTTCTGGAAAATGTGGTCTGCTGCTTGTGTATTTGCATTTAAATGGCAGTAACTTCAATGTCCTCCTGTTCACATCTTTTAATACTTGAGTTCAAAGCTTCAAATGTCAAGTAGTGCTTATAATTTAGTTCAAATTTCAGACTTGGCAAAACACACTCCAATTCCACAGCAATGCATGAGGGCATTCTCTCCACTGAGCAGATAAATAACACTCCCTCACCTTGGTGTTGTAAAGGGAAATATAGCTATGTCAACTACACCACAGAAAAACTAACAAGCGATGCAAAGCTGGTACACCTGCATCCTGTACTTCCATGCCTCCTGTTACCAGAAAAGAATAGGTTTGATGTCCCAGTCCAAGGACCATGCTTGAGCGTCCAGCTTCACTGCTGATGTCTGAATGATGTGTTAAATGAAGGAGAGGAGGGTGCCAGTGGCTCTCTGGAAAAGGAACTGGCCTCAACAGCAAATTTTGACAAAGATGCTAATTTTTCCAAGCTAACTGGGATTTCATTACACATAACAGACCTTTAATGCCTTTGAAGATTTTTTTTGTTAAATGATTTTCCTTTTAGTGAAGTTTGGTGAATGTTCAATCATGTGGTTTTTTTAATGAACTTCTAAAATACTGATGAAAGCGTCAGTCTCAATCTGAAACTCCTCCCCTCCCCTCCAGTCCCCACTCTGAGTAAAATGTGGTCAGGTGACCAGTGGAGGATGTAAACTGAGCTATATTTGCATGCGTTGAAATCCAAACAGGGCATTTAGGTGATAATTAAAAGCAGCTCAAACAGAGGTACCTGATGCTCTGCACACACTGTGTCACGCTCAATCCCCCATCCAATATCACCTGGGCATTCTCCAAGCCAGGTGGTCAATTATCCCATAAGGAAGAAATCCATGCCTCAATGTATCCAATTCTGTTCCAGCCCACTGCACCCTATCCCTAACTCTAACCCTATGAGGTCATTGAAGGCATAAGACTGGCCTGTGAGGCTACATGTTCTCAAAAATCATATATAACTGCCGGGCTGACAAACAATCAGATCCAGTGGTACTCAGGGATGGGAGGGTTTCAGTCAGGTGTGAAGACTGCATCTCCTAGCGCACCAGTGACCCCTGCTGGTCAGTTGGGTGTCTGCAAGTCTGCCCGATTACCAGCACACAAAGTGTCTTCCTACAACTCATATCCGTGTGAGACTTGCAAACTGTAGCGAGATGAGAACCATGGACATCACATGCTACAGAGGAGAGCACACGCTTGCCTGCACAACTGGAATCAGCTTTAAAAAAATAAAACAAAATCACATGGATAAGTGTTAATTTCATTGCATTGCATAAAAACATGAAAATTTTTGCCGCTTCAGGTGTCACTGACAGTTCCAGAGGAAGCATGCTGAGGAGGCAATTATGTCTCTTCATGTAATGTTTGAGACTTTTCAGCTAATATTTTCAGCTAATAACTGCCTCTTCGAGAGTCCACATGGATGCAGAACGGATATGGTTCCCTAAAAGTAATTATGAGGAGCATTTCACCCAATCAAATGCACTCTTACTCTGGCGCAGGCCCAGCAGAGCTCAACAGGAAGTGGAGAAATGGAGTGCTCTGCTGTGCCCTGGTGCTGCTGCGCACCAGCGTGTCGCTGGATCCCCACCGTGGGCTACACATGAACAGGCTCTTAATTAAATACAACCTCACAGGCTCGCCCCAATTATCTAATCAATTGAGAGCTAACACTTCTCAGATTTATTTGGCTGCCAGTCCTTCATGAGCTCAGAAACTGCTTATGGAAATACAGGTCAGCCCAGTGAATCCTGGCCATGGATGGAGGTTTCTGCAGGCTCCTGATTGGCCACCTCCACTGGACCCCTACAAGACGTGTATGAAGATGCTGGCCTCTTTACAGTGGCTTTGTTTAATTATCAAATGTTCTCAAACATCTTAAGGGACCATGTCTTCTGCTTAACGTATTGCAGTCAACCCTACGACCCTACTCTGTGAGCAGTTACACAGCTGCTGGTGACCCAGCTGAGACGGGGAAATGCAGGAGTGTGACGAGCAGAGGGCAGGCTGTACTGTAAGAAGGGCTGAGTTCTATTCTGTGAAAAACAGCAGTTTCCCTTTATATGGTTCCAAGATAACATTATAATCCTTTCAAGAGTAGGTTTTTTAGACTTTAAGTCAGTGTTCTAGAACTCCATTATGTTCAATTACCAGAAGTGATTCTGACAACAGCAGGAGAATATTCAGTTAAGAACACGCTAATCACATATCTGTGATCTTATTCCTTAAAGGGTTAAGTCATAGCAATGGGCAGCTTCATCACAATTAGTACAAATGCCTTCAGCAGGGGGGAAAACTTTAAGGGAAACAGCTCCAAAATGAGAGTAGTCCATCCAGAAATAGTCTTAAGTATATGATTCCAATTAATTTTCAGTTCACCATCAAAGTTACAATCAAATGTGAAACCGAAATGTCTTCCATTCCCACACGCACGCACGCGTGCACGCACACACGCACACAGAAATAATAGGGCTGCTTTTCCTGATTAGCGAGAAGCTTAATTCAGAAAGCCCAGCACCCCCACCCAATTCTCGTTTCTCTCGACAGCTTGTGCAAATATCATATCTAATTTAATATTCCCGTCAGATGTCAGTGCACATTATGAACTGACAGTAAGAGTAGGTGGCAACATCATCTGGCTTATAAAGGCGTCCGTCTGCCTGCTATTTCATGCCTGTTTATAAGGAGCTTTGGGAATGGTGCACAGCCCTCTAACCCATGGGGGCAGCCCTACTGCATAGCACCCTGTGCCAGCTGTGCTTTTATCTAATACCCCTCATCTTAACACATTATTAAACACTCAAAGGACAAGCGTGCAGCCATTTTCATTTGTAGAGCTGGGAAGATTTATCTACAAGGTACAAAGCTCCATGTAGACTAAACCACACTTGATCAGTAACTCGCTCTAGATCAAGTCCACCCCACTTCAGACAATAAGGCTGTACATTCAGGGTCAGTCTGGTATATACTGGTCTCATACCACTGAGTACTGGGGGCTTTCTCATTTGATTTATAGGGTTTCAGAAAACTATAAGGACAAATGGTGGACATGAAAACTTGACAAATGGAAAATAAAAGAAGAAAAAAAAATCAGTGAGTGAATTAATTCAATCAATTAAATTCTGATGTGCAGAAAATAGACAGTGAGCTCAGACCTGGCTCAGTTAAGCACAGTATTTTCTTTTGTACAGACTGCTGATACACTAATCTTAATTCAACAAATTTTTTTTTTTTTACTAATTAAAGAACACACACACTCAATAATTCCAACAGGTCTCCATCAGCTCAGTCCCAGAACACAGGAAACTGGCCACATGTGGGTGTGTAGTGACTCTGTGGAACACACGTGGGTGTACAGTGACTCTGTGGAATGACAAATTGGGATGTTTCAGCTCTTTAAGGTCATCCATAGATAAACAGACCAAGGACTTTGGCTTTGTTTTACTTTGCTACTGTGAGAAGCAGTGTAAAAAGAAAAATGTCCAGTCAAAGTTGTTTGCATTGGCAAGAGGTGGAGGTAGGTGCACTAAAGCAATGTGAGAGAGTGCAGTCATTTTAATCCCCTCCCACGTTGGGGCCAGTAACTCATTCCTGTAGGTGAGCAAGGGGGGGTATTCCTTCTGGACCAAGCAGAATACCACTGTTCTACTGCAGTGACAGGGCCACTGTGCTATAGAAGTATATAAGGGAGACTCACTGATGGGGACACTGTGCTATAGGAGTATTAAAGGGAAACTCACTGATGGGGACACTGTGATATAGGAGTGTACAGGGGAGACTCACTGATAGGAAAACTGTGCTATAGGAGTGTATATGGGAGGATTCACTGATAGGGACACTGTGCTACAGGAGAGTATATGGGAAACCCACTGCTAGGGACATTGTGCTATAAGAGGGTGTATGGAAAAACCCACTGCTAGGGACATTGTGCTATAGGAGGGTATATGGGAAACTCACTGATAGGGACACTGTGCTATAGGAGGGTATATGGGAAACTCACTGCTAGGGACACTGTGCTATAGGAGGGTATATGGGAAACTCACTGCTAGGGACACTGCTATAGGAGGGTATATGGGAAACTCACTGCTAGGGACACTGTGCTGCAGGAGGGTATATGGGAAACTCACTTCTAGGGACACTGTGCTGCAGGAGGGTATATGGGAAACTCACTTCTAGGGACACTGTGCTGCAGGAGGGTATATGGGAAACTCACTTCTAGGGACACTGTGCTGCAGGAGGGTATATGGGAAACTCACTGATAGGGACACTGTGCTATAGGAGGGTATATGGGAAACTCACTGCTAGGGACACTGTGCTATAGGAGGGTATATGGGAAACTCACTGCTAGGGACACTGTGCCATTGGAGGGTATATGGGAAACTCACTGATAGGGACATTGCTATAGGAGGGTATATGGGAAACTCACTTCTAGGGACAGGGTGTATATGAGAGAGACAGTGTTATTGACTGTCCGGTCCATTTCAGAGCCCCTCTCCACTTTTTTTTCAGATTTTTAGTTAGCAGCAATCATTGTTTACCATTTCATCCATACCTTCTGCACATCTTCAACTTCATCTACATGATTTACAGACCATCATCATCCAGGTTCATGGATTCCATTGTCACACCTGATTTTATATTTTTGCTCATTATAATTGAAGTTACAACCCCCACCCACCTGTTTATCCATCTTCATCTTAAATTCTAATTGGTTAATTTCCTTAATTAGGTTTGTCTACTTCCTCCATTTCCAGCATTATTGCCGAACCCACGCTTCTCAAGACAAATTTCACAAAAATCACCGGAAATGAAAACTAACCTGAGGAACTTTTTCAGACAGATTTATAAGGTTTCAGAAAACTACAAGGACAAATGGTGGACATGAAAACTTGTCAAATGGAAAAAAGAAGAAGAAAAAAAAACTAAATCAGCCAGTGATTCAATTAATTGGTGAATTCAATCAATTAAATTCTGATGTGCAGAAAATAGACCTTGAGAAAAAAAAGAGATCTTAAAAAGAGATGTCTGGTGCACTCCACCAAATGTAGGAGAAGGCGAGAGCTCAAAAACACCTGGAAGGATTAGCTGCAGCACTCGATGCACAAAGCCTATTGTGAGACCGCAAAAACCAGGGTCACCCAACAACAGATTTACTTACAGTACTCAGCACATCTTCTGCTTTGTCCGTTAATTCTGTCAGCTCATGAGAGCACTCGCAGTGCAAGATAACCATCAGGACCTTGCGTGGCTGAACCAGAAACTTCTAAGGACTGACTGCCGATGACAACCAAATGACAAGCCTGACCAGACCACTTGTCTCTAACCGCAGCAATCAAACAAACTGCTCATGAGCGTGAGCATGAGTAAGTGAGAGAGTGAGAAAGTGAGAGCGTGAGAATGAGAGTGAGAGAGTAAGAGCAGCAGAGAGTGAAAGAGTGAGAGCGTGAGCGAGTGAGAAAGTGAGAGCGTGAGAGTGAAAGAGAGAAAGTGAAAGCATGAGTAAAATAGTGAGAGCGTGAGGGAGTGAGAGAGTGAGAAAGCGAGAGAGTGAAATTTAAGGTTAGGTTGTCGTTGCAGGTGAGCGTACGAGAGTTACAGCATTAGACACATCACCAAAAACATTTTGAAACTGTATTTACTCCGCAGTTCTGGGGACAAGCAGTTTGGACTGTTTTCAGGCAAATTCATTGGAAGCAAACTCGTAAAGGGAATAGTTCAGTCCTCAAGTCCAAATAACCTAAGGTGTATCATTTCACACTGCATGATAATATTGTTGAATTGCTAATGTTTTTAATTGAAAAAACAATCAATTAAATATCTACATTTTTAACAGGAGAGCCAGTATCATTGCTTATACAGGATTTAGCATTTCAATCAAGAATAAGGAACATTTAAATTTGGGTATTAACAATATACTGTACATAGACAGGCAGACTGGGCGATATCAGTGACATAATACAAAGTGGCCTGATTTCTTCAGGAAATACACCTGACAGCCGAACATTATCGCATTAAATGTGCTTCTGTCTGCTCAGTGTCAATCTAGCAAATAAACAGAAGCAAGAAATGGGAAAAAAACTGAAGATAAGATGGCTGTTTCATTGGTCTTTCCGGCGAGACATGCTGGCGACTCGCGGGTAACTCCTGAGCGTGCGGGGGGGGGGTTGGGGAAATACCGCACACTGTGCATGTGGTTGGTGTTTGCAAACAGTGGGCACTTCATGACATGCACCTGTGGCTTCTCAAGCACTGCTGAATCACCCTCACTCCCAGAGACTGTGACTGTGGCAACACCGCCATTACCACAGGGGCGTCATCACCCAATGCCCAGCCTTCATTTCCCACAAGTCCCTGCTCTATGCCCAGCCTACATTTCCCACAAGTCCCTGCTCTATGCCCAGCCTTCATTTCCCACAAGTCCCTGCTCTATGCCCAGTCTTCATTTCCCACAAGTCCCTGCTCTATGCCCAGTCTTCATTTCCCACAAGTCCCTGCTCTATGCCGATTTCTCACAAGTACCACAAGTACCAGCTCATGCCACTCCTGCTCCAGCCTGTTCAGCTGCCAGCTGCCCTCCCCCACTGCCCCCGCTGGGTAGAAAGCACGTGAGGTTTTGTAGCGTTCAGGTTTCTCACTGTGTGAACGCCAGTGTGTAACACAGCTAATCATATTTAACAAAAAGTCTGACAACTGGACTATAGCTTTAAGCAAAGGTTAAAATGTGCCCATGGTAGCCAACCAATGAAGGGTCTCTGAACAGGTCAAATAAAACCATGGGAATCATGTGAGGTACTGCGAGAAAACAGCACTCAGCCCCTCCTGTTCTCAGGACAGTGAGAACTGAGCAGGTGATTAAGGCCCAGCGCCAGCGTGACGGCCGGGGGAGCCGGCCATGTCCTACCTGCTTCTCCCGGTCCTTCTCTTTGGCCTTCCCGCTGGCTGAGCCCCGGGAGGAGGTCACATCGCGGGGGATGACAGAGATCTGGTGCAGTGGCATGTTCATCCCAGCCAGCGTGAGGCGGTCACTCACTCACAATCTGTCCCCCCAACACCATCCTGTCGGGCCGCTCAGCAAATCCAAACCTGCTCCCAACCTGAGAGGGACGAAGAGACCGTCACACACAGAACCTCACTCAGTATAAGCACACCCCCGTTACCATCACAACCACTGTCACTCAGTATAAGCACACCTTCCGTTACCATCACAACCACTGTCACTCAGTATAAGCACACCCCCCATTACCATCACAACCACTGTCACTCAGTATAAGCACACCTTCCGTTACCATCACAACCACTGTCACTCAGTATAAGCACACCCCCCGTTACCATCACAACCACTGTCACTCAGTATAAGCACACCCCCATTACCATCCCAACCACTGTCACTCAGTATAAGCACACCCCCGTTACCATCACAACCACTGTCACTCAGTATAAGCACACCTTCCGTTACCATCACAACCACTGTCACTCAGTATAAGCACACCCCCCATTACCATCACAACCGCTGTCACTCAGTATAAGCACACCTTCCGTTACCATCACAACCACTGTCACTCAGTATAAGCACACCCCCCGTTACCATCACAACCACTGTCACTCAGTATAAGCACACCCCCATTACCATCCCAACCACTGTCACTCAGTATAAGCACACCCCCGTTACCATCACAACCACTGTCACTCAGTATAAGCACACCCCCGTTACCATCACAACTACTGTCACTCAGTATAAGCACGCCCCCGTTACCATCACAACCACTGTCACTCAGTATAAGCACACCTTCCGTTACCATCACAACCACTGTCACTCAGTATAAGCACACACCCCCGTTACCATCTCAACCACTGTCACTCAGTATAAGCACACCCCCCGTTACCATCACAACCACTGTCACTCAGTATAAGCCCACCCCCATTACCATCACAACCACTGTCACTCAGTATAAGCACACCCCCGTTACCATCACAACCACTGTCACTCAGTATAAGCACACCCCCGTTACCATCACAACCACTGTCACTCAGTATAAGCACACCCCCGTTACCATCACAACCACTGTCACTCAGTATAAGCACGCCCCCGTTACCATCACAACCACTGTCACTCAGTATAAGCACACCCCCGTTACCATCACAACCACTGTAACTCAGTATAAGCACACCCCCCGTTACCATCACAACTACTGTCACTCAGTATAAGCACACCCCCATTACCATCACAACCACTGTCACTCAGTATAAGCACACCCCCGTTACCATCACAACCACTGTCACTCAGTATAAGCACACCCCCGTTACCATCACAACCACTGTCACTCAGTATAAGCACACCCCCGTTACCATCACAACTACTGTCACTCAGTATAAGCACACCTTCCGTTACCATCACAACCACTGTCACTCAGTATAAGCACACCCCCCATTACCATCACAACCACTGTCACTCAGTATAATCACACCTTCCGTTACCATCACAACCACTGTCATTCAACAAGTCTATCTGCTAATCTAAAGCAGGGCTGCCCAGCCCTGTTCTGGGAGATCTACCATCCTGTAGGTCTCATTTCAGCCCCCATTTGGCATACCCGATTCCACTAATGAGCAGGCCAACGAGAGGTCCAGCAGGGCTCACAGGCTCCTACCCCTCTTCTACCTCCTCCCTGTCTCACAGGCTCCTCCTACTCTTCCACCTCCTCCCTATCTCACAGGCTCCTCCTACTCTTCCACCTCCTCCCTGTCCCACAGGCCCCTACTCCTCTTCCACCTCCTCCCTGTCCCACAGGCTCCTACTCCTCTTCCAACTCCTCCCTGTCTCACAGGCTCCTCCTACTCTTCCACCTCCTCCCTATCTCACAGGCTCCTCCTACTCTTCCACCTCCTCCCTGTCCCACAGGCTCCTACTCCTCTTCCACCTCCTCCCTGTCCCACAGGCTCCTACTCCTCTTCCAACTCCTCCCTGTCTCACAGGCTCCTCCTACTCTTCCACCTCCTCCCTGTCTCACAGGCTCCTCCTACTCTTCCACCTCCTCCCTATCTCACAGGCTCCTCCTACTCTTCCACCTCCTCCCTGTCCCACAGGCTCCTACTCCTCTTCCACCTCCTCCCTGTCCCACAGACTCCTACTCCTCTTCCAACTCCTCCCTGTCTCACAGGCTCCTCCTACTCTTCCACCTCCTCCCTGTCCCACAGGCTCCTACTCCTCTTCCGCCTCTTCCCTGTCTCACAGGCTCCTCCTACTCTTCCACCTCCTCCCTGTCTCACAGGCTCCTCCTACTCTTCCGCCTCCTCCCTGTCCCACAGGCTCCTCCTCCTCTTCCACCTCCTCCCTGTCCCACAAGCTCCTACTCCTCTTCCACCTCCTCCCTGTCTCACAGGCTCCTCCTCCTCTTCCACCTCCTCCCTGTCCCACAGGCTCCTCCTACTCTTCCACCTCCTCCCTGTCTCACAGGCTCCTCCTACTCTTCCACCTCCTCCCTGTCCCACAGGCTCCTCCTACTCTTCCACCTCCTCCCTGTCCCACAGGTTCCTACTCCTCTTCCACCTCCTCCGTCTCACAGCCTCCTCCTACTCTTCCACCTCCTCCTTGTCTCACAGGCCCCTTCTCTGTCTTTAAACCACACTGCTGTGCTCCTGTACGTAAAATTCAATATAAATACAGAAGGAGCGTGGACTGTCTGCTATCCATAAAAAAAGAAGACAACACATCACAATAAACCTACATATTTATATCACAGCCTACAGAGGCTTACAGTCCCCGTCACATCTGTGTCACTGCAGCTTCACTGCAGGCCTACAGTCCCATGCGTCTTACCACATATCCTCACAAAACATTTATTTTGCCAAAGAAAATTACATTTGGATTTTGTATTTTAATATTAAACCATATATTTTACATTTTATTAAAATTTTTAAGCATAATCATACTTTTTCAGTTATAGGCTATTTGCTGACAGACGCATAAAAGCAAGTGTTCAAGGATGTCAGTGAATGTACTGAGCACGGAAATTACTGAGCACGGAAAGTAAATCCACTTTGTGCGGCACATTTATGTGCGAATCTGGACCTCAATTGTCCTCCTAATAAAACCAACTGTGTGGTCAGACAGCCCTGCAGTCTATACAGTGCTCACCTAATAAAACTAACTGTGTGGTCAGACAGCCCTGCAGTCTATACAGTGCTTACCTATCCCCTTCCGTTTCACTTTATCACTTGACCTTTGTCTTATAAAAAGAAAAATCTTTACACAAGATGTCAGTAAACTTTTTAAATTAAAATTTTCTTCTTCAGACAGCAATGTTTCAGCAGTGGTACTTTTTAGAGAACTCATGAAACTGTTGGTAAGAAGATATGTACAGAATCAAGCTCTTCCTCATATTAGTGTTTCAAGTGTTTCAAGGCTCTTGTGATGTTATTGTTCCCCTTTGCATCAACGTTCAAACATGTCTTACTGTAAGTGCCCCCCCCCCCCGCCCCCCCCCCCCTTCGGGACTTCTTACTGTGCAAGTACACACACTCTGATCTTTATCTTACCCATGAACACAATTAAAGTCTGACGAGCGCCAGCAAGTTGGCAACTTTAAGATGATGGATCACGGTCGGAGCGCACGTGTGAGCACACTAGCGCAGGTGTGTCAGGTGGCTGGACAGGTGCCCTGCTTATTAAGTGAGAAAAGCAACAGGAGTTCGTCATGAAGAGACCTTTCAGAGATCAGAAGCTTTTTAGAGAGGAAACAGAAAAAAAAGAGATAAAATCAAGCAAGTTCTCCCGTTTGGTCAGCACTAAAACCTTCCACAGCGTATCAGACAGGCTCTCGCTTCCTTAAGTTCCCACACTTACATTCCCAGCAGCCTCAGACATCTGGCCGTGATACAATCTACACAGCCCCAGTGACAGACCTCTGGGGCCAAACACTTGTACATCAGCAGAGAACCAAAGCACTGGACCACAGCCTGAGCAGTGTGTGTGCTGTATGACCCAACACTGGACCACAGCCTGAGCAGTGTGTGTGCTGCATGACCCAGCACTGGACCACAGCCTGAGCAGTGTGTGCGCTGGATGACCCAGCACTGGACCACAGCCTGAGCAGTGTGTCTGCTGTATGACCCAGCACTGGACCACAGCCTGAGCAGTGTGTCTGCTGTATGACCCAGCACTGGACCACAGCCTGAGCAGTGTGTGTGCTGTATGACCCAGCACTGGACCACAGCCTGAGCAGTGTGTGTGCTGTATGACCCAGCACTGGACCACAGCCTGAGCAGTGTGTGTGCTGTATGACCCAGCACTGGACCACAGCCTGAGCAGTGTGTGTGCTGTATGACCCAGCACTGGACCACAGCCTGAGCAGTGTGTGTGCTGTATGATCCAGCACTGGACCACAGCCTGAGCAGTGTGTGCGCTGCATGACCCAGCACTGGACCACAGCCTGAGCAGTGTGTGTGCTGCATGACCCAGCAGAGAACCACAGCCTGAGCAGTGTGTGTGCTGTATGACCCAGCACTGGGCCACAGCCTGAGCAGTGTGTGTGCTGCATGACCCAGCACTGGACCACAGCCTGAGAAGTGTGTGTGCTGCTAGGCCAGGCTCTGGGGAAACTAAGTAATACTTCACATCAACTGCAGATTAGTCTAACTTCACATTTCCACAACTGATAATGATTTTAACTGTCAACAGTTTTCTGGCTGCAAGGCAGCCAATCACAGTGCCTCTTCTCAGCTTGATCTCGACATACAATAAAAACCAGGCCTCTGGAGCACGTCTCACAGCACACCATTTTCACAGCGATAACAACATAAATGATCCAAAAAGGGGACCAAAAATCCTTGTTCAAAAGCAACGTGGGCCATATCTACATGCATTCAAAACTGCCTTATGTGCAATGAACCACAATGAAAATGCACTCAGGGAAAAAAGGACAACAGCGTAGAAGATGGACAGCTGTAACCAGCATGTCATGGTCATGCACTTCTTAATCTCAGGGAACACACAGGCTAGCTGTGCTGAGGCTTCAGGCTCCTGCCCCTCACACAGAGGAAGAGGATCATTTTTATCACTTAAAACCCCCTCTTTCATGATACACAAGTACCTCCATCCAGCACTTATTGCACTTTGTATCATTATCTTGATGTTGTAGCTTGTCATGCCTCCTAGTTTGACTCAGCATAGGTTAGGTCAGAGAGTAAAGTTTACTGTGTGAACTGGACTTAATGTGTTCATGGCTATAAATAACTGTTACAAAATAAGAATTTTACCTTATCGGACTTGTGTTTTGTAGTTATTTCAATAACCTATGGTATGCACTTATTGTACGTCGCTTTGGATAAAAGCGTCTGCCACATGACTGTAATGCAGTGTAATGGAAGAGGGCGCTGGACTTCAGGAGGATCACACCCGAGCCAGCGATCGCAGGCGAGACACTTCAGATCGCATTACATTTCAGCCACATATTTACTGCAGTAATGAAGGTTAAATGCACCGCTGAAGGGTCTAAATGCAATGCCCACCTGGGAATCGAACCCGCAACATCAGAGCTAAGGCCCAGTTATCTAACCACTGCGCTACGCTGCCCCCTCACTTCAGCATGTTGCCCAGGGAGACAAACTCTGTGACAGCTTCCTGTGGCCTTAAGGGGTTTGCCTTCCTGAACCCTGTTTCCTCTGAGGACCAGCATGAGCTGCTGTCGCCTCAGCTCAGAGAACAACCTTCTGGGATAACCGCAATGCCCTCGGGCCTTCAGGGGGAGAAGAAAACAATCATGCCAGTATGGTAAATGGTAAATGGTAAATGGACTGCATTTATATAGCGCTTTTATCCAAAGCACTTTACAATTGATGCCTCTCATTCGCCAGAGCAGTTAGGGGTTAGGTGTCTTGCTCAAGGACACTTCGACACGCCCAGGGCGGGATTTGAACCGGCAACCCTCCGACTGCCAGATAATCGGTCTTACCTCCTGAGCTATGTCGCCCCATTATGCTTCCTCCATGACAACATGCTTCCTCCATGACAACATGCTTCCTCCAAGACAACATGCTTCCTCCAAGACAACATGCTTCCTCCATGACAACATGCTTCCTCCAAGACAACATGCTTCCCCCATGACAATATGCTTCCTCCGTGACAACATGCTTCCTCCATACCAACATGCTTCTACAACTACAAAACACAGGCTCGATAAGGAACAATACTCATTATGTAACAGTTATTCATAGCCATAAACACATTAAGTACAGTTCACTCAGTAAGCATAGGCTAGGTCAGAGAGTCATGTTAAGTCAAGCTAGGAGGCATGACAAGGAGCTACAACATTAAGATAATGATACAAGTGCAATATAAGTGCTGGATGGAGGTACAAATGTAATATGAAAGTGCTACAGGAACAAAGTAAAAGGATATAAATGATAAGAAAGATCCTATATTGGGAGTGCCCTGTAGAGTACTGATAGTCCAGGTACATCTGAAGAGATGAGTCTTCAGATAACGGCAGAAGATGGACAATGACTGAGAGGTTCATAGAGGAACAGGGAGTTTGTTCCCCCAGGGTGGAGAAGATCAGTGGTATCAAATGGTTGCCAATGCCTAAGCAACTAATGCATTCAGTTTCAAATGCCTTGCTTCAAAGTCAGCTGTATGTATTCTTTGGACAGACTGCTGTACACACAAGCCAAGCGCCATCTTCGTTCGCAATGGACTGCCTAGTTGTAGTAGTAGCATGGGTGCACGCGTGCATGAGAGAGACAGAGACAGAGACAGAGATTTGCATTTTGCTAGCAAATCAATCAATGGCAGCTCACTGTTAGGGTTGCACAAACTAACCTACTGCTTCTACAATTTAAAATACAAAATTAAATCAAAGAATTCTCCATCTACTAATTATCAGTAAGAATCTCACTGCTAACACAGGGTGTCTAGAGAGTACAGCTCTTCACTGTACCCTGACCCTGGCCATAACCCTACTACCTCAATGCTTTCAGGGTGTGGGTCCAAATATTCACTTTTCATTCCCAGCCATTGCTATGCCCCTACTGCCTGGCCAAGGCCAACCAGGTCTGTTTACCACAGAAAGCCTAGAAAGGTTTACCCATTACTCCATACTGCACAGAAGACCAAATGTCCATGCTACCTTACCCTACATTAGTCTTTATGTTGCTAGGCAACTACACTACACACAAAGCAAGGCCTTGAATATGTCTTGGGGTACCAAGGGAATAATGTATAGAGGAAGATATTGTTAAAACGCTGGTGTATGGTGAAAATTCTTCCAAAAAGATGGCAATTGTTTCATCACTGCAATTCAGAATGGAGCAGTCCTGTTGGTCTGAGGAGACATTATAGCAGCATTATATTCCCAAGTAGAGCAGGGACATTATATTCCCAAGTAGAGCAGGGACATTGTATTCCCAAGTAGAGCAGGGACATTATATTCCCAAGTAGAGCAGGGACATTATATTCCCGAAGCAGAGCAGGGACATTATATTCCCGAAGCAGAGCAGGGACATTATATTCCTGAAGCAGAGCAGGGACATTGTATTCCCAAGCAGAGCAGGGACATTATATTCCTGAAGCAGAGCAGGGACATTGTATTCCCAAGCAGAGCAGGGACATTGTATTCCCAAGTAGAGCAGGGACATTGTATTCCCAGAGTGGGAAAAGGCTGTTAAAGCCACTTGGCCATGCGTTAATTTCCTTAATCATCTAATGCTGTGCTATGAACACAGGGGAGGCATGGGTCGCTTTGCAAAGCGGCGCAGAAGTACAAACAACACAAATATAGCAGTTAATCGGTCATACTCCCATATTCAGCCTGCTCAATTATAAGTACATTAAGCATGTCACTGCTACAAACATCAATTAGCACCAGAACACAGAAGCGACTCTTTGTTTACGGCCAGATAAATTGTTGTGAATCTTTTTTTTTTGAGCAGAAAGAAACGAGCAGTCAGACCTGCTGGGGTTTCCTTCAGATTCACATTTAGAACTCACCTGCCCCCTGCATTCTGTTTAATGCTGCGTTTATCACAGTAAGAGTACCGTCTAGCCGGATAACTGCCCCAAGTTTTTGCCTCTAAAAATGTCAAAGACACAATCTGTTCTGGACCTAAAATCTGTAATTGGTTGGTTCAGGTCAAAATGGCCACAGTGGGATATCATATACAGTAAACTGAAATGAGACATTCAATGCAAATGGCTGAGCATGCAGAAAGCATAAATTTAGAGTCTATTAAATGGTGCACCACTGGAAAGAGGCAGCAGCCTTCATGTCCTCAGCCAAGCAGCTGATCTTTCATAGATTCCATTGGGTGGCTGGTTCACTCCAGGGGAAATCAACTTCAGTGTGACCTTTTCAGATTTAGAACATTTACTAACACAGATTTATCCTCTCTATGTAAATGCATGACAGACCGGTCTGTCCGCAGTGTTTGAATGTCTGCAGGAACTGACTCTGTAAACGTCACTGGGCAAAGGGTTGGAAAATTTTCGGTAAACTTCCGAAAACTGTCTATGGGAACCTGAGTTCCAGAACTTGGGAAATTTTGTAAATTTCTAAATAAAATGTTAGCTGATAATAGTAGTTTTGGAGGGACAATGCACATAAGATGGAAAATCGAGACATTGTCGCATATTTTGGTTAAAATATCCCCATTTAATGGAAATTCAGTTGAATTAGCTACTACCCGCATCTCACCTGCAGTTTCTCATGCACAGATAAAATGCAACCGTCTCCCACCACAGGGAATACATTATTCAACAGCTCTGTTATTTTGTGTTCAGAGAAAGAAAGATTCCCATGAAAAAATAAACTTAAAGTTCAACTCAGTCAATTTTTATTTCTATTAGTAGGTTTTGCAATTACGCCTGTGTATGATAAGCTAAAAGGTTTATGTTTCTAAATGCATGTGACTTTGCAAATGCAGCTGGTGCAAATAACCTCCACAATTTCCCTTTCTTTATCCATCGATAAGCAACAGTCTACATGGAAAAAAATGCTCCCTAGTGTCCGAGGCAAATGTAGCTATAACAAATTTAATTGAAACATCCCATCCGATCTTCATAAACAGAGGCTACCTGGCGGTCTGAAATATTGTACTGGTGTTTTGATACTGAAGCTTAATAGTAAAAACATACACAACTTACTAAATTCTCAGGAACACAGGAAGGTTCAGCATTAGGGTCAGCATGTTATCACCCATTCCCAGGCCTCTAAAGAATTCTCCGGTGTCTTCAATTCAATACAAGCTATATCTCCCTTCACATTTTAGCATGAATTTCTTCTGGACTGTGACGGAATGTATTAGTCAATATAATTAGCATACAGAAGTTAGCACAGTTGCTACAGAAAAAATTCTGATGCCATCTAAACAAATGAGTCCATACAGACACAGGCCAGAGAGTGTGTACTCAGTTCATACAGACACAGGCCAGAGTGTACTCAGTTCATACAGACACAGGCCAGAGAGTGTGCACTCAGTTCATACAGACACAGACCAGAGAGTGTGCACTCAGTTCATACAGACACAGGCAGAGAGTGTGCACTCAGTTCATACAGACACAGGCCAGAGAGTGTGCACTCAGTTCATACAGACACAGGCCAGAGACTGTGCACTCAGTTCATACAGACACAGGCCAGAGTGTGTGTCACAGGAGTTTCAGAATAACACAAACTTGGACAAATCCATACAGCTGGGCCAATCGGCCGAACAGATGCATCCAAAGACCTGATTAAAAGATCTGTCAAACAGCAGGCCAAGGCTATGGCTCGGTCGTGGATTTTTGTCCATAAATTGCATTATAGAGCACTGCACTAACCATTACATGCAATCACTACAATGCTATTTTTTTCCCATTTTGCAACAAACTCTTACAGGAAGGGTTCACTGGAAAGGAAATAAGAGTTCCTTTTCTTGGAAATTACTGCTGAGCTGCTCTGCACTGTGTAATCTCTTAAAACAGGAAGTGATCCCACAGGTCAAACTGAAAACAATAACCTGTGCCCTATTCTGTAGATCACAATGCATGCACAGCCCACCTGAAATAAGCACACTGCCTCAGAAATATAACAGCAGGCGCACTCAATTTCACACTTATCCATAAGATAATACCTCTTTAGAAAATTATTTTTAAAGCTTAAAAAATGTTTTTGGGTGCTCAACACAAACTTTGATCCACATAATTTATGAGTTGGCACAAAATAACCCTGTGTTGAATCTCAGACATACAGTGGGTCAAAAATAATTATTTGTTAGCTGTACTGGTTCGCTACAGTATTTTGGAAAATCTAAAGTTAAGTTGGAAATTCTACATGCACCCTGGTTATAAATCAGGTGTTTGGGGGAACCAAAAAGGCAGAATTTTAGTAGAACAGCAACCGTGACCCCCCGCACCCCATATCCCCCCACACCCCCCTCACCCCCACCCCAGGTGCTGTCTGGCCAGTCTGGTAACAAATGGAGGAGATTTGAATTTCCTACAGAGAGGGGCCAGGCTAACAACAATAAATTAATCTGTCAAGCCCAACTCCCTGATGGCTTTACCAACCTGACAGAAAGAATTAGTACTGTCACACAGACGGCTCTATTTCTCTCTGGGCCAATCAGGCGAGGCTGAATGTTCACCGTTATGAGTGGAAGTAAAAGACCCCAGTGCACGAACACCACAGACCAGAGATGGACACACACCAGCCGTGGCAACACACACCAGCCGCGGCAACACACAACCAAACAGACACACACCAGCCGCGGCAACACACACCAGCCGCGGCAACACACCAGCCGCGGCAACACACACCAGCCGCGGCAGCACACACCAGCCGCGGCAGCACACACCAGCCGTGGCAACACACACCAGCCGCGGCAACACACAGCCAAAGATGAAACACACACATGCAGCAGTGAATCAAAACTATATATAAAATATAGCTGGTCATATGAAATATTAAATATACAGGCATACAACTATCCAGAATTTGGACCATTGCAAAATAAAACAATGAATTCCAAATACATTAATACATTTAATTTTAATTAGGTTCTTAACCCGTACAAGGTCTGCAAAAGTCATAGCTGGATACAGACTGTATGAGGCATACTCTGCTGTGCTGAGAAAGATTTCAAAAGCCATTTCACATTATTTTGCTAAATAAACTGATGTCAGATAATTAATTCAGCACTGCTAAGTTGTCAGGACTGAACTTCATGGCAATTTCCAGCCTGAAAGCCCATCTAAAACAAACGGGCTGTGTGGACTAAAAGCAGGAGAGCACATTTCCCTGCTACTTGTTCAAACAGCTTCCATCTTTCACACTGGGATCAACGCTGCACTCTCCAAATTCAGTGCTCTTTTTAAGCATGTAGCATTTTAATGAGCGTTTCTGCAGAAAAATGTCACATCATTTATACCTGCTATCTACAGTGCTGAGAACGCAAAACTAATGCTTACTCATGCAAGACATTATGAGTCGTGAAGTCTTCTAGTCTTCCTCAAAATCAGAAAAGATTTTAGTTATATTTAAAACATTTCTCCATTCTGTCGCTTGTGGGCTGGAAAACCTACCAAGTTAAACTCTGTTCTTGGGACTGTTGGGATAGTTGATTTTTTATGGTCAACTTAAAACACGTTTCTGTAATATTCATGCATCTGGCTAAATAATTGCCCTCAAATTACTGCCCATCTAATGTCATAAATCAGTTATATAATATAGAAATACATCTAATATATACATTCACACTAATTAGCTGAACATTAGTTAGAACTGTATTTTAAACAGAATGATATGCAATGTATGAGCAACTGCAAAAATATAGGGGTGAAACTGGCCTATAGAGAACACACCTGAACAAGGGTTAAAACACACACCACCATGACCACAGGTAAAACCTTCAAGTGACAGAACACAGACCTACAAGCTGTACTCACGGCACAGACAGCGATCACAGAGCCCCGAAGCTCCAATCATACCCCATCTTTCAGCGAGCCCCTGTGGCCTGAACGGCACACTTCAGTTAAGTTAAGGTACAAACCCACCAGTGACTCCACAAATAAAATTTCCACAGAATCCAGTGACCTAGCGAACCTCTAAATTTTATTTATTTATTTATTTATTTATTTCACCAGGCAAGACATTAAGAACAAATTCTTATTTACAATGACGGCCTGACAAGCGACAAAAGCCACTTAAGGGAAGGGGAGGTGGGCTAGAACCCTAAACCCTAAATTCAAAAGCAAAAGTTTGAATAGAAAGTTCCAGATGATGGAGCCGATAACAGAATTCACCGAAACTCCAGACCTTTCCGTACAGCACATTGTTTAGTACAAAGAGCACTTGGGATGTCAGGCGTAAGTGTGACTCATCAAAAATCAATTTGATGGTAAATTACATTCCACTGCTATCACAGAGAATACTGGTTGTCTGTCTCAGATCCAAAGCAGTCACAGTTTCACTTGTGATCACAGACCAGTTGGGGGGGGGGTGGTTGGGACTGGTTGACGGGTTGGGAAGGGGGTTATTGCAGACCATGGGGTGGCGGGGGTATGGAACCCCCCTTTATGTCAATCCTAAGCCTTTCTTTCTAAACTGGAGAAGCTCCCCTAAATCCACCTTTCAGAAGCTCAGTGCTTTCCTCCCTCCCCATCTTGGTGCTGCTTCAGTGCATTGAGGGCATTTCTAAATTCCAGTCAGCTTTTCTCACGTCTGGCACAAGGTAGTGTGGCACTATTCCTGGCTGGTGCGAGCAGATGAACATTCTGACAGGTCCCACTGAAGAGTGTAGCCCGTGTGTTTCATGCATGAACGTCTGTGTTGCTGGATACTAGTCAGTCTAGGGCACTGACTATAATTTCTCATTTCTCTCAAAAACACAATTGCAAATAAACAAATATAAATAAATAAAGTTAGGCATCCTAACTTCATCACTAAAGTTAAGCATGTTGTGAGCGCCGTTAAAATGGCAAGCCCCACGATCTGGTCATGCCCTGCCAGCATTCATACCATGTCATATAATCTGCAAATATACATGTACATTATGAAATATGCACCAACACAAAATGCATGAATATGAGAGGATCTTGTCATTTTCTGTTGAAAATGCTGAAAATGCTGCATTAGTGGCAAGACGCACAGGACATGCATGGAGTGAAAATGTAACATTAACAAATGAACTATTTTAATGAGCAGACTCCTGCTCAAACCACCCTTCCCATATCAATGCAAATGCATGCATTTTAAATAGGGTAACTATTAACTTTGCCTGTAGAATAACATTTTATCAGTGCATTAGATTAAATAACCAATAAGTGTGTGTAGGGCTTTGTGTTTATTTGCAGGAGGCTGAAAATAGAGCCCCTGACGTTACCCTGAAATTAAAGTGGTTTGCCATTTTCAATATTAAATAAATTATGAAAGTGACATTAGGAATAATAAGAAGCATAAACACATATTAATTACAAGCTGCTAGCCTATTTCTAGCACTAGAACTTTATTCAGCATCAAGTTTCACTAGTCCTGCAGATGAGGAGGACTGCCAGCGATCAATGGAAAATTTAAAAAGGCAAAAGAACGCGAAGCTGCCACAGGTACAGACAGCATGGGAATTTGTTGTTGTGGAAAGAAATATAATGGCAACTAGAAGCAAAGAACCAGGTAGGCGAAGTGGACAGACGCAGAAGAGCATTATCTTAGCAGGCTTGCTGTTTATTATGTCCAGGTCCAAAGACCAAGCCACCGCAGTTAGTGGAAATAACCACGCAATGAGGAGCCTTTTTATATGTCCACAAGACAAGCTATCAAGGCAACAGAAAACTTGGTAACCACCATAAAAGTACTCATCTGAGGTGACAGCATGTACTAAGACCCCAGTTCCAAAACAAATGCCATGTCAGCCCCGACCCTAATGATCCTATGACAGGCGGCCACTGCTGTGGGCCACAATGTGCATTAACATTCAGGATCATAGAGTTTGACAAAGCAGTCTACCATTAAAAAATGGCAATGGAGGACAGCAGGAAAAAACATCATACAGCAATAACCAAGAAGCATTGTACTTTCAATCAAAAGACAACCAGAATAAATCTCATGAAGATAACTTGTCAATGGTGTAAGACTAGAAGATTAGAACCCTACCGATGAAGAAGAAATAGTTTCTCTGAAAAACATAAATATCATTGTCCATTGTTTACGTAGCAATTCTCCGGAAGAATTACCATTGTTGTCCATGGCCCTGTTGCATACACACCGATAGCACTGTGCTCATAGGAATGTTATTATCTCCAAGCAGTCTCCGACCGCCAAGCAGTCCCTCAATACAGCCAATGGGACCCAACATGCGCAAGCAACAATTCGACCAGGACAATATAAGTTCTGCCCAGTACACAGCAGCCAATGGCAAGCTATTATAGTGATGACTGAGAAGCACTTTAGCCAATAAGTATTTTGCAATGCCCAAGTCTAAATAGAAGACTCAGCATTTGGAGGCCTTGTAAGAAATCACTTGTCTGAGCGAGTATTATAAATTTATTATAAATATTCAATGTAGCATGTGAAATTGTGGGACATATTTGACATGGGCTATTTGCTGAAAATTTCAATCAATGAACCTCAATCAATGGACTAAACTAGATCGCTAATGTAGGTTTTTCTACAATCTTCCAGACGTGCTGCTGCCAGAGGTGGCAAGGAGAGACCAAGGAGTAGGAGTTAAACACGGAGGTGGAGAGGGGAGGAGGGGAAGGGTGACAAGCAGGGGGAAAGTGAGCTAATTTCAGCACACATCTAGCAATAGCATATAGTATGCAATATATAGTATAATACACCTAAAATGACCCACAACATCATTTGGTTATCAAGTGTCCTTTTGGAGTCTCCAAATGGCCTTTTGGGAAACCCGCCTAGACACAGCTCAGAAAAAACAATGCAGAATGCTCATTTCTGGTGGTTTTGTCATCAAATCTGAACCAGGTGTGTTGGGCATTGTGGCAGTGGCTCCATTGTGCCCACCGGGTGCGCCCACAAGCATCCGTATCCACACAAAAAAAATAAAAAAATAAAAATTTATTGGGTACGAAAAAACTTTCACTTCCACTGTTTGAGCTTCTGTTACTTTCTTTCAGTAATATTTAGAGTAATTCTAGCTCTTGAATAAAAAAACTCACAAGGGTTACCTCTAAGGAGAGACCAGAATTATGCTTGTAGTCAAAAGGGTTCAAGAATAAAACTATTTTATTTTGGTTTTGTTATTTCCAGGCTTGTCTTAAAAAGGGGGGCCCTACAGAAGAGGTCATCAATGTTTCTCCTTTGGGAATTTAAACTTGAGCATACACCCATCAGCCACAACACCCATCAGCCACAACATCCATCAGACACAACACCCATCAGCCACAACAGCGAACAGCCACAACATCCATCAGCCACAACACCGAACAGCCACAACATCCATCAGCCACAACACCGAACAGCCACAACATCCATCAGCCACAACACCCATCAGCCACAACACCGAACAGCCACAACATCCATCAGCCACAACACCGAACAGCCACAACATCCATCAGCCACAACACCGAACAGCCACAACATCCATCAGCCACAACACCCATCAGCCACAACACCGAACAGCCACAACATCCATCAGCCACAACACCGAACAGCCACAACATCCATCAGACAAAACACCCATCAGCCACAACACCGAACAGCCACAACATCCATCAGACACAACACCCATCAGACACAACACCCATCAGACACAACACCGAACAGCCACAACATCCATCAGACACAACACCCATCAGCCACAACACCGAACAGCCACAACATCCATCAGCCACAACACCCATCAGCCACAACACCCATCAGCCACAACACTGAACAGCCACAGCACCCATCAGCCACAACACCGAACAGCCACAACATCCATCAGCCACAACACCCATCAGCCACAACACCGAACAGCCACAACATCCATCAGCCACAACACCCATCAGCCACAACACCGAACAGCCACAACATCCATCAGCCACAACACCCATCAGCCACAACACCAAACAGCCACAACATCCATCAGACACAACAACCATCAGCCACAACACCGAACAGCCACAACATCCATCAGACACAACACCCATCAGCCACAACATCCATCTGACACAACACCCGTCAGCCACAACACCGAACAGCCACAACATCCATCAGACACAACACCCATCAGCCACAACACCGAACAGACACAACACCCATCAGCCACAACATCCATCAGCCACAACACCCATCAGCCACAACACCCATCAGCCACAACACCGAACAGCCACAACATCCATCAGCCACAACACCCATCAGCCACAACACCGAACAGCCACAACACCCATCAGCCACAACATCCATCAGCCACAACACCCATCAGCCACAACACCGAACAGCCACAACATCCATCAGCCACAACACCGAACAGCCACAACATCCATCAGCCACAACACCCATCAGCCACAAGACCGAACAGCCACAACACCCATCAGCCACAACACCGAACAGCCACAACATCCATCAGCCACAACACCGAACAGCCACAACATCCATCAGCCACAACACCCATCAGACACAACACCGAACAGCCACAACATCCATCAGCCACAAGACCGAAGAGCCACAACATCCATCAGACACATCAGCCACAACACCGAACAGCCACAACATCCATCAGCCACAACACCCATCAGCCACAAGACCGAACAGCCACAACATCCATCAGCCACAACACCGAACAGCCACAACATCCATCAACCACAACATTAAAACCACCTGCTTAATATTGTGTAGGTCCCCCTTGTGCCGCCAAAACAGCTCTGACCCATCGAGACATGGACTCCACATCTGAAGGTGGCCTCTGGCATATTTGGATTTCTGTATATATTTGTATCTACTGAATATTTGTAACTGATATTTTGCATCTACTGTACATTTGTATCTGATTGTGTTACTTTGTTGTCTTTGATGCTGCAACAGTGCAAATTCCCCCCCCGGTATCAATAAAGTACACTACTACTACTACTACTTATTACATTATTGGTTTTTATTACATAAAAAATTTGAAATGGATTACATTATTGGGAGGGAGTTATTACACTATTGGTAGTTTATTACATTATTAGTTGCTACAGGGCTATGAAAAGCTAAGATATAATTGCTAGAGGGTGAATTATTTCCACATGATTTTAAAAACTCGACGGGTCAGAGCTGTTTTGACAGCACGAGGGGGACCTACACAATATTAGGCAGGTGATTTTAATGTTGTGGCTGATCGGCGTATTCTTTGTGGCCATAAATCTCAGAAAAGTCCTACATGACTTTACAATAACTTCAAGGGGACTGTGTAGACCATCGGTTTGTTCATGGTAAATAGATTTCTTTAATTTTTAAAGAAAATAAATACGTGACTTAGAGTGAGAAGTGTAGAAGTGTGCCTGGTGTTGCTAATATTTATACATAAATATAATCACATTCAATTTGTGTTCTATGGACATTAAATACCATGTCAAACACAAATTCAAGTCACAGGCCACAGCTAATAGCCTAAGTTTTATGGTGACGCGATGGTAGACAAAAACGGTCGCAGGTCATCACCAGTACTATATAAGTCCGAGAAACACTAGCTGTGACAGAAAGAATAACAACATTTTTTTGCGATTGCAAGAAAATATTTCAGTTTGTACAGCCATTTAAGATATCTATATAGTACGTTGTGCGTAGCTATATTAGGCTATATGTTTTAGAGCATACTGAGATACTGAAAAGGGAAAAGCGTATAAAGGAGATTCATAAAGGAATAAAGAACGAGTGCCGTTTATCTCATGAACTGCAATGGAGAAAATCTGGTCTCAAGTAATGGGAAGTAACGCAAATTAATTGCAGCTTGTTAAACCTGCGTAATGACCACCCGTCACAGAACGCGCGTCCAGGTCACTTTACTGAGCATTTATTTAGCAACATCTACAAAACCTACGAAACAAACAGTAATACAGCCAGCAGAGAATAGCAGTCCATTTGTCTGAGCTCGTACACATACAGCATATAAAACGACCCAAGCCGTTTTTTCCCCGTGTACCTACAGCAAAAGCGGGACCAAGCATGAAGAGCGAATGCGAATAGCAACAGTATCCCAAAGCCATGTAGCTAGGCCTACTGATTTTTATGGGAGAATAAACATCAACCGGGTTTCTGAAATCATAATTACCTTGGCTTTAAAGCGGAATTAAGTTCAGAATAACGCCCTGATGGTTGGACGAACGCCAGAAGACAGGTTCATAATACTTAGGCTACCCTTTCAATAACTGAGCACACTCACATTGTGGTTATAGTAAAATATGGATATATTTGTGAGATTAGTTTTTTTTTCTCCAAATATCATTAAAGAGAAACGAAATATGCTCCCTCAGACCACCAGCTATAGCGAATCTATCGTTAGCAAACTTCTCGCACAGGGAACGAGCATATTGTATTGCATTATAGGCTGGCGATTTAATTGTACACAATCCGAAAATAAATAAAATATTTCCTCCCATTGTAAGGTAGGCTAGACTATGCACGACCACGTCTAAATCCAACTACAATATCTGTCCTTGCTACTGTGAAAAATAAAGCTTGCGATTTCGTCACGACAATGAAGCTGGTTCCATTGAAGCAATCCATACACATTTGACATTGTATTAGTAGGCTACTATAAGCACAAACACCGCATTTCGAAAAACATAAATACATAAATTAATTATTTAAATAACCTGCCGCTAAACAGGTTGTGTTCTTAGATATACCGACGTTTCCTTTTTAGCGTGCTACCATTTTCAGCAAGCTAGGAGTGGCAGAGTCCTCACACGAGAATACATCCTCGTTTGAAGCTGTCATGTCATTTTCATTAAACTATTTTAACTCGCCTACATTTCCACGTCGGTGGCACATCTTTGCGGGTTCACATTTTCCGCAAGGCGTTTTTTTTTTATTTAAAAACGCCGTCTGTAACAAGGTGTATTTCATTGCCAAGCGTTTGCATTTCGAACAATTCACCTCTCTTTTAAATTTCTCGTTGGCGGTCAAACGATGAGATAGATAAATTAAATACGAACATGCATGCACAAGATAAATCAGAAATGTCTACTCACCCAAGTTTTTTTCAGTCTCAATGGCGATGGTTTGTTTATTTCATAGTCCCCATCTGATTGTCTGCGTCACCGACTTCCGCGTTAGTCGGGGTAAAAAAAAAAATAGAAAAGAATAAAGAAAATAAATTAGACAGGGCATGCGCGTGAGAACAGCTGCGTTGATAATGTTAATTGGTATGGTAGTTTTTGAAAATTCAGATGATAGATGCTGATGTTGACTAGTGATATCAATAAGGACATGCTTTATTAATATGCCCACAATGGCCCGCCCATGTAATACAAAAATATATATAAATGATAATCCTCATTACCTTAATCTGCACGATCATCATCATTTTTAGTAAAGAAGACATGCGCAAACAGATTTTATTTTAATTTGATTTTTTTTTTCCAGATAAAAATTGCCACTAAATACAGTAGAAATACTATTATAAACAATATCTTCCAAGTTAAAGGAGCTTATTTAAGATTGTGTGGAGTAATTTGTGACACAATAACACGCACAAAACCTGCTGTCAAAGTTCCATTTATTTGGTGAACCATAACGGCCTGATTGTTCTGTAGGATTAATTATTCCCGGCCTCCCTCTCTCCACAGATACAGTAACACTGGCTGCATTTGTGCTCACTGCAATGTATGGGCTCCTTTGATACCCCTACTGATGGCCACACTGAATTAACTGAGCACACTGGAAAAGGGGCTCAATCTCAATGCCTTTAA
Source organism: Anguilla anguilla (assembly GCF_013347855.1). Lineage (NCBI taxonomy): Eukaryota > Metazoa > Chordata > Actinopteri > Anguilliformes > Anguillidae > Anguilla > Anguilla anguilla. The sequence goes on along the minus strand of NC_049218.1, from coordinate 95,329 downwards.
AATTTGAGGGTTTTTGTTGTTTCTCTTTGCATTCTTTCCCTCAAGGCACCAACCAAATTGATGACTCAATAAAAATCTTGTATGAGCCCATGAGGTGTGTTAAAAGCAGCAGAAACTGCACACTGCCACGAGGATGGGCAGGCATTTTTAACATTGCTACGCCTCCCCCCCAGGCCAGATTTCTGTCTGAAGGAACAGCCAATGGGAGCAGCCGTAGGACTTCAGTGGCAATGTTGAGCAGTGCTTATAAAGAAGGACTTGAGAAGGCCTACAGCTCTCTGGAACACGTGCCCAAACTTGCTCCAGTAGAAGTAGCCTACCTTTATAAATAAGTCACATTTCAGATTCAAGTCTCCCGGATAAAACTTCTGCTGGTTTGTCTTCTGCTGCGTTGCCATGTGCCTCAATGTTTTCTTCTGCCAACACTGCGCAGGAAAGAACTTGCTATTCAAGTTCCGCAGGTTCATCTGGTCTCTTCAGTACATGTTCTGCTTTGTCTCCCTGTATATTTGATGACAGGGTCCTAAGGATACTCTGAAACTTTGTCGTTCACATTCTGTAATGTAACCCATTATCTGTGAAGGTGGTATCTATCAGGCAACATTGTTCAATTGGAGATTAATGGTGCTTAAAATGGAATGAAGAACATGCACTTGATCACAGTGTAAGGATTTTGAAATATATCTATCAGAATATTTAAGCACATTTTCATTTAAACCAGATGATACAAAAGCTCCAATTTTTAGATTCATATTAAAATTTTATATTTCTATTCCAACACAAAGAAAACAATTTTACTGAAACTGTAATTATGAATGTATTAGTTTTTCCACAGTCAATGACAAAATGAAGAATTCATGATTATAGAGTTGAGCATTTGTGTCGATTTACTGCAGGGTCACAAAGCAGAAATGCAGATGGCTAGAATACACAACCTCACCAAAATAATGCATTAAATTGTATTTTCATCCGATTGATCCAGAGTAGCAGCATGTGTTTGAAGTGTCAGCGCCTGACCCAAGATATCCTGAACATCATCAAGCGGAGCAAGTAGAGATTAAATCAATATCCTCAACAACAATGAGTCAAGCATGGCTAGTTCTACACAAACATGTTTCCAGCCTTCGGTTGTAGCAAGCCTCACCCAGTCCTCTGGCCTCTCCCAGTCCTCTCCCAGTCCTCTGGCCTCCCCCAGTCATCTACCAGTCCTCTAGCCTCTCCCAGCCCTCTAGTCTCTATCAGTCCTCTGGTCTCTCCCAGCCCTCTCGCCTCAGCCAGTCCTCTGGCCTTTCCCAGTCCTCTGGTCTCTCCCAGTCCTCTCCCAGTCCTCTGGTCTCTTCCAGTCCTTTCCCAGTCCTCTGGCCTTTCCCAGTCCTTAGGCCACTCCCAGCCCTCTGGCCTCTCCCAGTCCTCTGGTTTCTCCCAGCCCTCTCCCAGTCCTCTGGTCTCTTCCAGTCCTCTCCCAGTCCTCTGGCCTCTCCCAGTCCTCAGGCCTCACCCAGTACTCTGGCCTCTCCCAGTCCTCAGGCCTCTCCCAGTCCTCTGGCTCCATCCATTTCTGATTGTCTTAACTTCGGAATGTTACCAGGGTGCTTCCAGCCTAAAACACCTTTAGAAAAGAGTTTTTTTGACCACAATAAGGGAAACTGGTTGATGAAACACATTGGGAGGAGAAAGCCCTTATTCCAGTCTGAGAGGAGAAAGCCCTTATTCTAGCCTGAGAGGAGAAATCCCTTATTCCAGTCTGAGAGGAGAAATCCCTTATTCTAGTCTGGGAGGAGAAAGCCCTTATTCTAGTCTGAGAGGAGAAATCCCTTATTCCAGTCTGAGAGGAGAAAGCCCTTATTCCAGTCTGAGAGGAGAAAGCCCTTATTCTAGTCTGAGAGGAGAAATCCCATATTCCAGTTTGAGAGAAGAAAGCCCTTATTCTAGTCTGGGAGGAGAAATCCCATATTCCAGTCTGAGAGGAGAAAGCCCTTATTCTAGTCTGGGAGGAGAAAGCCCTTATTCCAGTCTGAGAGGAGAAAGCCCTTATTCTAGCCTGAGAGGAGAAATCCCATATTCCAGTCTGAGAGAAGAAAGCCCTTATTCTAGTCTGGGAGGAGAAATCCCATATTCCAGTCTGAGAGGAGACAGCCCTTACTCCAGTTTGAGAGTAGAAAGCCCTTATTTCAGTCTGAGAGGAGAAAGCCCTTATTCTAGTCTGAGAGGAGAAATCCCATATTCCAGTCTGAGAGGAGAAAGCCATTATTCTAGTCTGACATTGGCACTTCAACACGCAAATCCCTTCAGCCCAGTGATCCTGGAGAGCCACTGGCTCTGCTGGATTTGTTGTTACGCTGCACTTAATCAATTAAAGCTCTTGATTACAACACAGTTAACTCACTTCACCTGGTAACTTCGGTCTGAACTGGGTGCTGATTTTAAGGTGTAAAACAAAAACCAGTAGAGCTTGTGGCTCTCCAGGGCCAGAGTTGCAGGTGCCTGCTCTAGCCTTTGCAGGTCTTCGGTATATGACAGCACATTCTACTGTACCTGCTACGAAGCAGCAGGCGAAGTCTGGGGTTCCAGGCAACACAGATGCCTGGCAGAAGACTGATGAGCAGTAGATGGATTTCACAGCAATTAACCTGGAGCACCGAGTGGCACAGCCTCCCTGATATTGGATTGCGTGTATGACAAGCAGTAGACGACAGACTGTGTAATTTACCACCATCATTACAGACAAAGTGCCACTCCGTTTTAAAATACCCCAACAGGCAGCTGCTGAAAGGCTTGCAAATAAGCCCATTGTGTAGCGCCTCAAATGTTTTCCCACGGTGAATACAACATTGATCACTAGCTCCTGTGTGCAGAATTGCATGGAAAACCAGACGGCTTAGGGCCACTGCCTTTCCTCAACATCAAGCTAGCAATGGATTTTCTGAACAACCTGTACCACAAAATAATGTTGACTTCCCAAATTTTTATGCTGTCATTACAGCTTTGGGAAATATATCTTAGGAGGAGGTGAGCAAGAGATGAGCCATTTCTACCCTCTTCCCCACGCTGCCAGCGGGGCTCTTGCCCCAATCTTCGAGAGTGCTTAGAGAGTCGTCTGGTCTCCCCCCACCACTGCGGCCAGCACATTATAAACTCTGTAAAACTGACTGACATGCTGGTCACCACTCAACACCCTGAGCCGACCAGAGGAGGATGGGTTGCCCCCTTCAGCCTTGTACCTTCCGAGGTCTCTTCCCATCTGCCACAGGGAGTTTTTCCTTGCCACTGTTGCCGGAGGCTTGCTCCTGTGCGGGTTCAGGCCAGGGTTGCCTGTAAAGCGTATTGTGACAACTGCTGTAATATACGCCATACAAATAAAATTTGATTGATTGATTTGATTGACAACACCATAAGAAAATCCACAAACAGACACAATTTTCACTGCATTTAGCATGTAGGGCTAGGATCACACGATCCTGACATACCTGCAAAGCCCGCGCTCGGTAAGACGACCGGTAAGCGGAGGTGGAGTTTACGCGGCTGTGAAGGACTCCATCAAACCAGCATCTCAGCTTCATATCCTAGCAGATGTCACCAAGACTAACCTTTTCTTTACGATCGTGGTCACACAAGCTCTGGAGATTGTTAAATCGACCCACTGCATTAGACCTAAAAGCTTTGATGAGTTTGCCAGTGAAGCTGCATACTTAAGAACTAGTGTAACTAACCAGGGCTCATCCAGATAGAGCTAGTGTAACTAACCAGGGCTCATCCAGATAAAGAGCTAGTGTAACTAACCAGGGCTCATCCAGATAAAGAGCTAGTGTAACTAACCAGGGCTCATCCAGATAAAGAGCTAGTGTAACTAACCAGGGCTCATCCAGATAGAGCTAGTGTAACTAACCAGGGCTCATCCAGATAAAGAGCTAGTGTAACTAACCAGGGCTCATCCAGATAAAAAGCTAGTGTAACTAACCAGGGCCCATCCAGATAAAGAGCTAGTGTAACTAACCAGGGCTCATCCAGATAAAGAGCTAGTGTAACTAACCAGGGCTCATCCAGATAGAGCTAGTGTAACTAACCAGGGCTCATCCAGATAAAAAGCTAGTGTAACTAACCAGGGCTCATCCAGATAGAGCTAGTGTAACTAACCAGGGCTCATCCAGATAAAAAGCTAGTGTAACTAACCAGGGCCCATCCAGATAAAGAGCTAGTGTAACTAACCAGGGCTCATCCAGATAAAGAGCTAGTGTAACTAACCAGGGCTCATCCAGATAGAGCTAGTGTAACTAACCAGGGCTCATCCAGATAAAGAGCTAGTGTAACTAACCAGGGCTCATCCAGATAAAGAGCTAGTGTAACTAACCAGGGCTCATCCAGATAAAGAGCTAGTGTAACTAACCAGGGCTCATCCAGATAGAGCTAGTGTAACTAACCAGGGCTCATCCAGATAAAGAGCTAGTGTAACTAACCAGGGCTCATCCAGATAAAAAGCTAGTGTAACTAACCAGGGCCCATCCAGATAAAGAGCTAGTGTAACTAACCAGGGCTCATCCAGATAAAGAGCTAGTGTAACTAACCAGGGCTCATCCAGATAGAGCTAGTGTAACTAACCAGGGCTCATCCAGATAAAAAGCTAGTGTAACTAACCAGGGCTCATCCAGATAGAGCTAGTGTAACTAACCAGGGCTCATCCAGATAAAAAGCTAGTGTAACTAACCAGGGCCCATCCAGATAAAGAGCTAGTGTAACTAACCAGGGCTCATCCAGATAAAGAGCTAGTGTAACTAACCAGGGCTCATCCAGATAAAGAGCTAGTGTAACTAACCAGGGCTCATCCAGATAAAGAGCTAGTGTAACTAACCAGGGCTCATCCAGATAGAGCTAGTGTAACTAACCAGGGCTCATCCAGATAAAAAGCTAGTGTAACTAACCAGGGCTCATCCAGATAGAGCTAGTGTAACTAACCAGGGCTCATCCAGATAAAAAGCTAGTGTAACTAACCAGGGCCCATCCAGATAAAGAGCTAGTGTAACTAACCAGGGCTCATCCAGATAAAGAGCTAGTGTAACTAACCAGGGCTCATCCAGATAGAGCTAGTGTAACTAACCAGGGCTCATCCAGATAAAAAGCTAGTGTAACTAACCAGGGCCCATCCAGATAAAGAGCTAGTGTAACTAACCAGGGCCCATCCAGATAAAAGGACATCTAACTGCCTTGAGACAATACTGCTAACAAGAGAGAACAAAAGCCTGATTTTATTTGTTGTTTGCAGCCAGGAAGCGGTTGCATAATCATTTGAGTTAATGTTCCTCCGGCAGTCTATATCTAGCCGATTCTTTGTGTTTTTAACAGCCTTACTTTTGCTTTCTGAACATTTGACAAGAAATATTTCACAAAAAGTATCGTATTTGTAATTTTTGTAACATTTTCTTCTGTGATATTTTGATTGTATGCATCTCTGGGTTAAATATATCATAGGAGGATGTTTCCGTTGTGTACAACAACTACAACTAATATAATATACAATACAACCAATACTAGTTAGATTCTGGTGAAGCTATACATAACCAAAATGAAACCTAACCTAGCCCTAACCTTGCCCAGACCTAGCCCAAACCTAGCCCTAACCTAGCCCAGACCTAGCCCAAACCTAGCCCAAACCTATTCTTAACTAGCCCAAACCTAGCCCACACCCTTGTGTTTTTCCCCATTCATCGCAGCTCAAAAGTTTGAAACGCTGTTCTACTGTGCACCCAAATGGATTTCAAGTCAAAAATAAACATTGAGCAGTAACAGAAAGATGTTAAATCACAGAAACAAGTATTTATTTTCAGAATTTTTCAGACCAGCTAATAGTGCTAAAAAAAACACGTAGCATTACAAAACAAAGTGATTTGTTCTCATTATGGCAACCAACAAGTCTTCCCAACCCCCAACAGTTCACCCAGAAATATCAACCAAGTTTTTCAGAGCCAGTATTTGTATGCATATTAGTCTGCATCAGTGGTCTCCAACCCTGGTCCTGGAGAGCTACAGGGTCTGCTGGCTTTTATTTTCACCTTAAAATCAACACCCAATTGAGACCCAAGACACCAGGTGAGTTAACTGTGTAATCAACTGCTCTAATTGATTCATGAAGTGCAGAGTCACTATGAAAACCAGCAGATCCTGTCGCTCTCCAGGACCAGGGTTGGAGACAACTGGTCTACATTATGACCATGCCTTGTTAAGGTGATTTTGTCATTAAGACATGTGCTGCCGATTCTTGGATTCAGCATGCAGCCTAGTTATTTGCCCTTGAAAAAAATGCTCATTGTAACAGATTACAATTACATACAGAGAAGGTGAGGAGGGGAGGCAGAGATTAAACAATGATTTACAGATGAAAAAGCACTCCAGTACAAAGACAAAACATGACAGCATAAGCTCCCCACGAGGCAGACATCGGTGAATCTTCATTAAAGTGCATCTTTTCAAGACTTGTCGCATGGAGTTTCATAAAAAAACAAACAAACAAAAAAAGATGCATTAAATGCATTTGTCAAATTAAACCTCCCCCCCACACCCGCACACACACACTGGTTTCATTTAGAGGACACATCAGTAATGTGGGACAAACAGACGGCTTATTCACATCGTTTCAGGCGAGACTGTGCTCTTTTTTTGCATTAGTTGGTTTTTTTATCCTTGGCCTTTCAGCAGTTCTGAGCCCAGGAAGAACATGTGCTTTAAGAAGTTCCTTTATGTAACGGCTGTAAGATGCCGTCTAGACCGGACCCCCTCAGCATGGGAACCCCTGAGCCCCTGAGCGCGGGACACCTCCTCAGTGCGGGACCCCCCCTGAGCGCGGGACCCCCCCGAGCCCCTGAGCGCGGGACGCCCGTCTCTGGACATGGGTTTCAGATCTTGGGCAGCTTGGGCGCCGTGACGACGGGGTTGGTTTCCTGCAGGAAGCGGCGGCCAGCGCTCTTGTAGTCGAAGCTGCAGTCGTGGGCCTCAGCGTAGCGGTGAGAGGCACAGAAACTGTTTCCACACCTGAAACGCAGAAGCACAGCAAGGGGGCCGCTCGTCTCAGGAGGGTTCTGTACTGCTCTCCCAGCAAAGGCACTTAGAAAAACAACTCGCCAACCACGCAAACTGTTATTTCTGCACCTTAAAAGAATTATGGGACATGTTGAGGAAAGAAAAAAAGCTGTTTGCTTTTACATTGACTGTCCCCAATACACCTAATTACATTGTAACTACATGTTGAATTACACACCCGCTCCCCACCAGCTCCCCACCCGCTCCCCACCCGCTCTACACCCGCTCCACACCCGCTCCACACCCGCTCCCCACTAGCTCCCCACCAGCTCCACACCCGCTCCCCACCAGCTCCACACCTGCTCCACACCCACTCCACATCCGCTCCCCACCAGCTCCACACCTGCTCCCCACCCACTCCACACCTGCTCTCATTACGATGAAATTAGGCACACGGTAGAAGACAGGAAGTGATCATGTGACTGCGAGAACCTCGAAGATAAACTGATGCTTCACAACCAAACTAATCATCTTCTTTTTAATCCATCACCAGGTACAAGCAAAATGTCTCAATTAAACAGCCAATTAGGCATACGACAGTCAATCGAGACCCAATGCGACTCAAACCCAGACCCACTCTGCTATACCGGGGCAGAAAAAAGACAGGTCTGAAGTGAATGGATTTGAGTTTGAAGTCACAGGGGTTCAGTCTTGTGGGGACAGTTAGTCACCATGGTGACAGATGTAGGTCTCTTCCCAAACTGGTAACTGGCTGCTTTCAAGTGAAGATTCATAGATGCACACCGTGGATAACTGGGCCAAACGCATTTCAAAAGGATTAAGTATCCAGTTCAATTAAACAAGTGAAACATGCAGGAAGCCCTTTTGAAAGCCTCTAAAGATTCCGGTTTCACGGCGTTGCATCATGCAAAGCAGTGCCTTGAGAAAGAGAGCGATAAGAGAAGGATGAAGGGAGAGACTCCCTCCAGCACTGACAATGATCCAAAAAACTGCCTGCTCAAACAGCAGTGGAATACTGAGCGTCTGCCAAATGCCTGTAATGTAATGTAATATAGAGTTTCTCTGCTAACGGCATGAGCAAGTGACTCATCACACTGCAACCCGTTAGCAAGCAACTCATCACGAAGCCACAATGTAGCCCGTTAGGCAAGCGACTCATCACAGAACCACACTGCAGCCCGTTAGCAAGCGACTCATCAGAGCCACACTGCAGCCCGTTAGCAAGCAACTCATCACAGAGCCACACTGTAGCCCGTTAGCAAGCGACTCATCACAGAGCCACACTGCAGCCCGTTAGCAAGCGACTCATCAGAGCCACACTGCAGCCCGTTAGCAAGCGACTCATCACAGAGCCACACTGTAGCCTGTTAGCTAGCGACTCATCACAGAGCCACACTGCAGCCCGTTAGCTAGCGACTCATCACAGAGCCACACTGCAGCCCGTTAGCAAGCGACTCATCACAGAGCCACACTGTAGCCCGTTAGCGAGCGACTCATCACAGAGCCACACTGTAGCCCGTTAGCAAGCGACTCATCACAGAGCCACACTGTAGCCCATTAGCGAGTGACTCATCACAGAGCCACACTGTAGCCCGTTAGCAAGCGACTCATCACAGAGCCACACTGTAGCCCGTTAGCGAGCAACTCATCACAGAGCCACACTGTAGCCCGTTAGCGAGCGGCTCATCACACTGCAGCCCGTCAGCAAGCGGCTCATCACAGAGCAACTGCAGCCCGTTACCGAGCGGCTCATCACACTGCAGCCCGTCAGCGAGCGGCTCATCACAGAGCCACTGCAGCCCGTTACCGAGCGGCTCATCATACTGCAGCCCGTCAGCGAGCGGCTCATCACAGAGCCACCCTGCAGCCCGTTAGCAAGCCGCTCATCACACTGCAGCCCGTTACCGAGCGGCTCATCACACTGCAGTCCGTCAGCGAGCGGCTCATCACAGAGCCACACTGTAGCCCGTTAGCGAGCGACTCATCACAGAGCCACACTGTAGCCCGTTAGCGAGCGGCTCATCACACTGCAGCCCGTTAGTGAGCGGCTCATCACAGAGCCACACTGCAGCCCATTAGCAAGCGACTCATCACAGAGCCACACTGTAGCCCGTTAGCACGCGGCTCATCACAGAGCCACACTACAGCCCATTAGCGAGCGGCTCATCACAGAGCCACACTGCAGCCCATTAGCGAGCGGCTCATCACACTGCAGCCGGTTAGCGAGCGACTCATCACAGAGCCACTGCAGCCCGTTAGCAAGTGACTAATCACAGAGCCACACTGCAGCCCGTTAGCAAGCAATAGAGCGACACATAGCTCCACTAATTCATGAAAAACAGCGATCATCTAATTGTCTGTCGTGGTTGTCATTTTTTAAAATTCTGCTGCTGCAGGGTGAGGCACTATTCCTGTTCAAGCGCATGCCTGGGCCCAGAAGTCTAGGATGGAATTCTGACTGCTGACTGGCAGAGAGCCGACGTAACGGGCGCTAGCTTCACTGCGGTTTGGGGGGGAGGACAGGCGTAACGGGCGCTAGCTTCACTGCGGTTCGGGGGGGAGGACAGGCGTAACGGGCGCTAGCTTCACTGCGGTTCGGGGGGGGAGGACAGGCGTAACGGGCGCTAGCTTCACTGCGGTTCGGGAGGGATCCCCTCATCAGTCTCTAGCGAAACACAGGCTGCACGCAAAGCGTGTTCATTTTGACTTCTCACACTCAGGAGCGGAGCACAGGAGCCTGTGCTCACTGACCTCGATAGCAGAGGGTATAGTTACAACAGACACACAGACGCGCGTACACACACACACACAGACATACGAACACACACACACAAACACACAGAGACATACAGACACACACACAAAGACAAACGTACACAGACATACGTAGACACACAGATGCACGCATGTACACACACACACACACGCACACACGAAACACAGACACACACAGACAAACATACACATGCTCACACACACACGCACAGATAAACGTACACACACACGCGAGCATGCGAGCATTCCAAAGAGGAGAGACAGCACTGCACCTGCACTGGAAGCTGCTGGCCAGGCCTGTCTTCTTCCTGCACAGGTAACAGTGCCTGGAGCTTTTCTTCCGTGAGCCGGGGGGGCCCTTCACCGGAGGGAGGAGAAGTGTGGGGGGGCCTGCGAACACAAGAGACACAGGTTCACCTTTTCACAGGTGTCACCCCCCCCCACCCCAGCACAGAGCAAACTCATCCCTCATCACTCAGTATCTCCCCTCACACACTTCAACAGCACAGACGTGGCTCACGCTTTCCTGCTGCTTACAAACTCATTTAAAAGTCTAATGCAAACTTCAAAACCTTTTATTAAAAGAGCAACTGTGTTTATGTGAAGCTTTATACCGTTCAAGTGTTACTGTAAATATGGTGGATAAATGCACAATAGTTCTTATTCTGTTTTGAGATTCAACAACTTGTGAGGTTTATACCCATTAAAAACAGCACAAATATATTCTACACAGCTTGCCAAAGTCCATCTGTGACCTTATCCCACAGCAGGGCCAGCCCGTGGCATAAACGGTCTATGCGGTTGTTTAGGGCCACAACCACTGGGGGGGGGGGGGGGGGGCCACACGACCACGAGGGGGGGGGCACACAATCCAATTTTTATCTAAGGTAAATAACGTTATTTTCGCAATTACGTTATTCATCCCCTATCGCGGAACTAGCAGTATTAATTTTAAACGGAATGGCAACCGAACATTTCATAACAATTTTATTACCAAGTGAACCCCCCCCCCCCCCTCGCTTGACAGGATTGTAAAGAGCCCCCCCCCCCCCCCCCCCCATCGAACAGATTTTCTTAGGGCCACCAAAATGCCGGCCCTGTCCCAGAGACTCGGACAGATCCTCAAACACGTGTATCAGTGAGCAGGCCCACAAACGTAACAGCTCAAAGTAGGTACCTAGTGTACTGAAAATGTTAAATGTAGCTAGCTTAATATACACAACTGACCAACTGGTTAAAGAGATAAAGTTGAGAGCTAACAGTAACTGAAATTAAAATTGCTTACCAAGACAGCCAACTACCATAAACGGCCTCAAATATTCTCATATCCATCACTTTCAGTTAAAACCCAAGGCAGCACAAGCAGACTACAAAAAAAGAGAATTGCTGAAATGTTTGCATTAAGCAGCATTTGTGATGCCAAACTCCTTTATGTCTTCACACCATAGCAACAGCTTAAAGACAGTCCTGACAAATTTCTTACTAATACAAATAATAACTTCCATTCATTCTTCAGACATCAGGCCCATGCAAAAACCACGCAGCCCCCTAAGAGCAGCATGATAAAATACTGAATGCCGCACAAAAAGTACACAAAGAGAATACCTGGTTACACAAAACGGGACGTACTAGATAAACAGCACATTTCTGCATAAAATAAAAACTAAATAAAATGATAAATGAGCCCATGCAATATGGCAGTGTTAAGCAATGTTTCAGGAAACTAAAATGAACTTGTTAAACTGTGCTGAAGGACCAGGTGAAGTCAGGTGAGCAGGATGAAGGCTGCAGCTCACACTCACCTTGGCTCACTGAGCTGCTCAGAGCCCCCGCTGACTGGTCCACAGACTGAAACAGAACGGCAGACAGCTGTGCACCAACATGCAAAATTGGCCAATATCTTAATTAAATATTATGACAGTACACTGTACAAAATGTCTGAATTTCATGGTAAAAGTCGAAGGTACAAAATTGTGAAATGCCGTAATACATTTAACATACAGCCTGCTCCCATAAATTCTTGTAACACAGTTTGCAGTTTACTGTACAAATATAAAATAGTAATGTACGTAAAAATGTAATTTACATTAATGTTCAACTTTTAAGTTTGCAAACACCCAACAAAAATGTGTAGATCAGCTGTGTATGCATCAAATGTGCCACTCTGTTTTCCAACCGACGGGGAATCTGAGATGGAACAGATTTTATGCTCCTGTCAACCGCACCTTCCATAAAACCTGAAAAAGCAGGACTGACAAAGCAGAGCATATTCATTTAGCTCGACCACAAAGAAAAATAATGGCAGGATGATTATGGATATGTAGCTACTAGCTACAGCACGGCAGACATAAGTAGTGTTCATGAAAGGCCAGAGCCCTACAGAACAAACTGCTATGACATCACAATGTAATATTACATCTGGAAATGATGATGAATGGGAATAGGGTTAAAACGGCCCAGTAGGTTAGGGCTAAGACAGGGAGCATGTGTCGTAGTTTGCGTGTCGTAGTTTGCGTGTCGTAGTTTGCGCTCTCATGAATATACAGGAGACGTGTCTGCAGAGCGAGTCTCTCAGCTGCGTAATCTTAACCCAGACAGTCTCCCTGCCACTGGAGCTGAAACACAATCACACTCATCTTCTGTTCCTTAAGGGCGCGGGGCCAAGCACAGTGCTGCTGAAGCTTTGGAACCATTGGGAACTTCCATTACCTTCTGGAACCTTCTTCAGTTTAAAAAAAGGCAGGACAGTGAGACTACAGAAGTGAATTATCTGGTGGATCTCTATGCTGCACATCTGTTGTGTATAATATAATGCTATGTGATTGGGTATACTGAACTGAGGGGAAAAGCCGACTGGTTGGGAGTTATGAGCTCACCATAAAGGAGGGGCTCAGCAGCAGGTCCTCCTGGATCAGGCGGATGCTTGCACAGCCCCGGCCCAGCCCCCCTGGGCCCCCCCCTCTGCTCCTCCTCCGGGACAGAGAGGCCAGCAGAGGGGACAGGGGCTCCTTGGCGGTTATTCGGGCGACATCCTGCGCCTCACTATTGGAGAGGAGCTCGGGCCGCACGTCAGGGGAGTCCCCGTGGACGGCCTGGAGGCGGGCGAAGCTGGGGGGGCGGCGTGGGGCGGGGCTCAGGGCAGCAGGCAGGCTGGGGGGCGGGTGTGGGGCGGGGCTCAGGGCAGCAGGCAGGCTGGGGGGCAGGTGGGGGTCGGGGCTGGGGGGCGGGTGTGGGGCGGGGCTGGGGGGCAGGTGTGGGGCGGGGCTCAGGGCAGAGGACAGGCTGGGGGAAGCGCAAAGGGGCCTGAGTTCGGTCCCGGTGGACACACCATAGCCACCCGCCACCCACTGGTCCACGGCCTGAGGCAACAGCGACGCCACGGGCAGCTGCTCAGCAACCGCCGCTAACGAGTCCCCCCGGCTGACCTCCTGGGATGGCAGGTCAAAGGTCACCGGATCTGGCGTCTTTTTATCAAGCGGTAGAGCCTTGTGAGGGTCTGCCAGCACCGACTCCTCCATCAGAGCCGCCCGGCCTACTGCGGGGTGTGGCTCTGCAGCACCAGGTAGGCCTCTGGTGGCCAGAGCAGAGAGGGGTGGGAGCGCACGGTCTTTCAGCGGCTCGGACCCGCCCCCCTCCAGTCGGGACACCTTGGGAGGGGACAGGATTTTGCCGAGGGCGGGGCACTCCCATGGCTCCTCCCCCTCCGGCTCCTGTGAGGCTTTCTCAGTGGGGGCGGGAACTGGGAGCGAGGAGAGGGACGGGTGGGCGGAGCCAGTGGCCGGAGGTAGGTGCGCTGCAGGGGCCGGGGACTGGCCGATCTGCGGAAGGACCCGGAAAGGCCGGTGCTGTCGCCCAGGCGCCAGGTAGCCGCTACAGGTACGAGGCCCGCCCGGAGGCCTGGGCTTCAGCTTCGCGCTCTTCTTGGGCTGAGGAGCACAGATCAAACACGCAAAGCTCATCCCCCATTACCCCAGAAACAACATCACTCCAGACTGTCTCTGCATGCCTGTTCCCCTTCACTACTGTGTCACTGCCCAAATAATCCACCCAATGTGCAAAACTGCTGAATCTATGGTAGGCAGCAACATTTTTACAGTGTGGTAAAAGGTGGCACTACGGCAGCCATTACATCTTATGCCTTCCAACAGTTTAACTGCTTGAAGCAAGAGAGACTATGAAGTAGCATCCTGTGGTTATTCCAGTGGCCGTTTGTGTGAGAGGAGAGGAGGGAGATTTCATATGCAGTAGTGAGAGCAGCTTCTCTCACTGTTAGTCTGAGCTCGGCTAGTCTGGGCTTGGTTAGTCTTGATTTGGATAGACTGGGCTCAGCTAGTCTGGGCTTGGTTAGTCTCAGTTTGGTTATTCTGGGCTTGGTTAGTCTCGGTTTGGTTAGTCTGGGCTCGGTTAGTCTCAGTTTGGTTAGTCTTGGCTCGGTTAGTCTCGGTTTGGTTAGTCTGGGCTCGGTTAGTCTCGGTTTGGTTAGTCTGGGCTTGGTTAGTCTTGGCTTGGTTAGTCTGGGCTCGGTTAGTCTCGGTTTGGTTAGTCTGGGCTCGGTTAGTCTGGGCTTGGTTAGTCTGGGCTCGGTTAGTTTCAGTTTGGTTATTCTGGGCTCGGTTAGTCTCAGTTTGGTTATTCTGGGCTTGGTTAGTCTCGGTTTGGTTAGTCTGGGCTCGGTTAGTCTGGGCTTGGTTAGTCTGGGCTCGGTTAGTCTGGGCTTGGTTAGTCTGGGCTCGGTTAGTCTGGGCTTGGTTAGTCTGGGCTCGGTTAGTCTCAGTTTGGTTAGTCTGGGCTTGGTTAGTCTTGGCTTGGTTAGTCTCAGTTTGGTTATTCTGGGCTTGGTTAGTCTCAGTTTGGTTAGTCTGGGCTCGGTTAGTCTCAGTTTGGTTAGTCTGGGCTTGGTTAGTCTGGGCTCAGTTAGTCTCGGTTTGGTTAGTCTGGGCTCGGTTAGTCTCGGTTTGGTTAGTCTGGGCGGGCCCGGCACCTTTTTGTTGAGATTCATGTTCTCCATCTTTGCCTTCAGCAGCCTCATCTTGCTCATAGTGATGGAGTTCTCTAAGGCCTGCAGGCCTGAGCCCGAATCCCCCAGCTCCTCTTCCTCAGCGTACAGGCTATACACCGAGCTGCCCCTGAGAGAGAGAGACACACACACACACACACACGTACACACACACACACAGGACATCAAGTTCTGCGGCTGCTAAGTGCATTTAGCCACACAAACATTACTTTCTGTGTACATCCTCAAAACAGAACGACAGAAAACTTCACTGCATCCCTGTACAAGAGGTTTCAAACACGTAAAAGAAAAGAAGGAACAATTCTCTAGAAAAAGTCCCTGTTTACTGAGAAAATATTATGACCTTCTTGCATGTTGCTTTGGATAAAAGTGTCTGCCAAATAAATGATCTCAGATGTAAGAGAAAAATGGAGTAGAAATATGAGCCATGGGCCAACCCCTCAATTTTCAATTCTTTGACCAGCCTAAAAAAAAAAAAAAGAGTCACTATAATTCCTGCTTAAATAGAATGAATCAACAGAATAATAATGGAAAAATTGTCAAAATTATATGATTTACTGCAGCTACGCCTTCAGGTTTTTTCTGGGATTGCAATGGCTGAAAAACCAGTGATGAACCAACAATATAACGAGACATGCTGCATACTGTCCAGCGAAGCACCAAAATACGTGTACACAAACAGACAAGTACGTGAGGTTTTAATTGGCTACACAAACCCAACATACCCCAGCTAAGCATTGACAGTGAGAAGCAAGCCAATACATCACAGTGAGGGTTCTGCTGAGGGTTCTCTGGACCCTGATTTCTGATAACAGGCACAGTCTCTGATTTAATGGTCTCTGGTTATTAGCAGTGATTTGCCATAATTGCTAGTGTTGGTCAAAGACAGTCAAAGCTAGCAGCAATTTGCCTTGCATACATCATATTTTACGTTGATTCAAATTGGCCAATGTCTGTCAAACAGTCAATCTGAAATGCAACTGGATATACTATAAGCAAGCACTCTCAAATTCAGTCCTGGAGGGCAGCGGTGTCGGCTGGCTTTTCAGCAACTGCCTAAGCCACGGCGGCATAGCCCTGTTTCTGGAGATCTACCCTAGCAAAGCACAGCTCATTCAACAGCAAGAAATCTTGTTGAGCTGCTAATTAGCAGAATCAGGAGTGTTAAATTAGTATCAGGAATGAATCAGGTAGACCTCCAGGAACTGGGTTAGGCAGCCCTGACCTAAGCCATCAACAGCTAAGAGCACAGACATTCTTTCCAAGCACTAAGCTGGCTTTTCACAAAACCCGGCAAACACTGCAGCCAGCCAGGACTGGGCCCTCCCAGCCCTTCTTCTGGCTGTTGTCTCCAAGGAAAATGAAAACACAAAACCCTCATCTACACAAGATGTACTGTCCAATCAATTACATAGCAAAGATTCTTACTCATAGTGAAAGGAAATGACATGTTGCACAATGACATAGCAAAGATTCCCATTCACAGGAAAAGGAAACTGAGACATCATTCTTTGGACTTATAATACACAGCGCTACCAACTTCACTTCCTGGAACTGTTTTTGAACAATGAGAAAAAGGCCCTGAAAATACATCAGTGGGCTCTGGATCATGCACTCTTCACTGCTAAACTCTGGATCATGCACTCTTCACTGCTAAACTCTGGATCACACACTCTTTACCGCTAAACTCTGGATCACACACTCTTTACCGCTAAACTCTGGATCACACACTCTTCACCGCTAAACTCTGGATCACACACTCTTTACCGCTAAACTCTGGATCACACTCTTTACCGCTAAACTCTGGATCACACACTCTTTACCGCTAAACTCAGGATCACACTCTTTACCGCTAAACTGGATCACACAGCCTTTACCGCTAAACTCTGGATCACACACTCTTCACCGCTAAACTCTGGATCACACACTCTTTACCGCTAAACTCTGGATCACACTCTTTACCGCTAAACTCAGGATCACACTCTTTACCGCTAAACTGGATCACACACTCTTCACCGCTAAACTCAGGATCACACTCTTTACCGCTAAACTCTGGATCACACACTCTTCACCGCTAAACTCTGGATCACACACTCTTCACTGCTAAACTCTGGATCACACACTCTTCACTGCTAAACTCTGGATCACACACTCTTTACCGCTAAACTCTGGATCACACACTCTTCACCGCTAAACTCTGGATCACACTCTTTACCGCTAAACTCTGGATCACACACTCTTCACCGCTAAACTCTGGATCACACTCTTTACCGCTAAACTCTGGATCACACACTCTTTACCGCTAAACTCTGGATCACACACTCTTCACCGCTAAACTCTGGATCACACTCTTCACCGCTAAACTCAGGATCACACTCTTTACCGCTAAACTGGATCACACAGCCTTTACCGCTAAACTCTCGATCATGCACTCTTTACTCTATACTGTACATAAAGTCAGAACTGACTAACCCTAACCCTAAGCCCCAGAGTCCCCAAAAAGCACAGTCATTCAAATTCTCGCTAAACCCTTCTGGTGTACCATTTAGGTGTGAAATGAAGCATGAAAAAATGAGTTTGGCTTTCCATCTGAGTCACTAACTGTGTACAGCCCTGCAGCTAAGGGATGAGTTTCTGTACTTAAGTAGCCAACATGCAAATGAGCCTCATCCAGTCCAATCATGCTTTGTGAGCACGATTCAACCCATGCTGAGAACTAGAGTAGAGAAGTTTCCAGTATAACTGGTGGTTCAGGTGGATTTAAGCAGGGACCAGCATGACAAATTAGCATTAGCAAATGTTACGGCACAATGCATCAGATGATTGTTGAACACAATGCATCACAATGTATCGTAATGTATAAACGCAAACAACTCAACGAAGCTGTCATCACAATGAAGCTGGCATCACAATGGAATTCTTCACTGCATTGGCTCTGGCTTGGCGAGTGTCCTTTAAATCAACTCTCCAAATGCTGAGACGAAACTTTATGATTTATAGGGCACACTAGGGCGCACAGTAAGGTAAACTGTAGGGGTCCACTGTAGGACACACTGTAGGGGCCACACTGTAGGGGCAGACTGTAGGGCATACTGTAGGGGAGGACTATAGGGCACACTGTAGGGCACATAGTAGGGCAGACTGTAGGGCACACTGTAGGGGCAGACTGTAGGGTACACTGTAAGGGCACACTGTAGGGCACACTGTAGGGGCAGACTGTAGGGTACACTGTAAGGGGCACACTATAGGGCACGCTGTAGGGGCGGACTGTAGGGGCAGACTGTAGGGTACACTGTAAGGGCACACTGTAGGGCACACTGTAAGGGCACACTGTAGGGGCGGACTGTAGGGCACACTGCAGGGGCCCATGAAGCCAAACTGAGAGCTTAGGTTCAAAAGTCTCCACATATCTCCCCTGAAGACAATGCTGTAACCCCAAAAAGAAAAGAAGACCTCCAGAGTTTTCTTTAGAATTTTTAAAACGTATTTGGAGGGTTGGCTACCCATTAGGCACTGTATCACACATAAACAGGATATCACTTTTTGCATGCCTCTGAAGTGTTAAAATGAATTTATAAATCAGAAAATGATAGGTATACTTCAGGTTTTTATTCTGTAGTCCTTAACTGCAGGTGTGTTGCCGCTTTCTACATACCTCCAAAGGATAGTAATTCAAGAGCCAAGAATTATAGGCTCCATTAAAGTATAGGGCTTTTGAATTTTCAAGAACAATATAATATTTAATTTATATTACATTTGTTAGTTTCACCATGTTTAAAATGAAAAAATTAAATGAAAAAAAAAAATATAAACTGCAGATTCTCAGCTCTTGATGTTGTGATATAGAGTATGTGAAAAAGAAGCCTGTAAAAAATATCCCGAACAAAGACATTTGGAAGTAACGGTCCACGAAAGACCACACCTCCCCATCTCAACAGCCACACCCCCTCAATTCCTCCACTTCCTGTTTCTCAGAACGCACCTGACCGGTGTAAGAGTGCCGTCACCTCGGTCCACGACCCGGAAGAAGTTGAGCTGGTCGCCCTCGCGGTACACCAGATACGTAACCTGCTTGTTGGGTGGGGCCTCATCCCAAGCCCCACCCCGCCCCGTGTCCATGTACTCCATCATCTCCTTCACCGAGTCGTCCACAGCAACTGGGGGACAGAGGACGCGTCGGAGGTCAAAGAATGTGGTTTCATCACCGAGCGGCTCAATTCAAGCCCATTTACATGCACTTTTCCTCACCGCCCATATAAGGCATATAAGCCTCGATCTCTATATTTACACAAGAGTCTGATTACAGCCCGTGTGCCACAGATACTGTGACGGCCCTGCGTTGACAGGACAGGTCAGGTGTCCTTTTCCACGTCAACAATTGCGTAGGCTGCGGAGAAAATGGCGAGAGAGTTTGAATCTTGCAAACGGGACGTTAAACCGCGGCACTGCGGAAAAAAAGTGTGAAAAGCTGTTAGTCGGATACAAGACAATAATCCTACCGTGAGCGCTACGGAAGATCCAGACTCTATTATGGATTCATCCCGCCTGGCTGACAATACATTCTCTATGAACTCTACAAACAAAGCTAAGATTTTTGTTTCTGGATGAATTAAGTTTGTTCTGCTCTGTGAAAGGCTAATGTGGTATTGATTGCTGAATACAATAATTAAGTATTTGAGTTTACCTGGTCCTAGCTCGTTTCTTTTATCCAATGTTTATGGTTTCATTATGCAAAGTAAATAATGTGTTTTTGCTAGTTATATAATGAGCGCATTGTAAGATTTGCCTTTTTTTTTTTTTACTTGACTCTAGAATACTATTTTAGTAGGATGCACAGAGCCTACTTGGCACCCCAGCGGCTGATAAAGCAAAATGTTACAATACATATATAATAATCCTTTTCAGCAGATGTCGAGTGAGTTTTGCTGCAGGAATGATATCTGGCCAGAGTAAACTGAACATTTGCCACTTTTTTAAAACTTGGGAAAGAGAGACTCATGATCAATATTAAACACCACACTTCAGACTGACAGGAGGACAGGCTAGACAGCATGAAACCACAAAATTACTGCTAAGCCTCATTTACATTGAGTAGGAATCTAACAATAGCTCATTAACTGCAATGTAAAATGTTGCAAAAAATGCGTATGCTTTTTGTGTTCTGAAAGATCCCAGTTCTCTCCTATAATAATATACATATTGGCAGCTCAAAATTCAGCCATTTTGCAGCTGGTAGCTTGTGGAGTAAAACATGGCAGACTAGTGGGAGGCAGAATCTGGTGTTCTGCGCACACAAGGCTGCTGTCACAGATTCAGAAGCCAATCAGCCCCTCCGGTCCGTCGTGCTTGTGGCTCCAAATTTCATCCCAAAGACTGAGGAAATGGTGCTTAAAGTCCAGCAGGGCGTGAGAGGAAAGCGGTAATTAGCTGCATCCTAAAGGCCGCTCGCAGACTGAGAATGTGTGCAGTACTGTGCTCAGAACCGCATGTGTGTGTGCAGTACTGTGCTCAGAACCGCATGTGTGTGTGCAGTACTGTGCTCAGAACCGCATGTGTGTGTGTGCAGTACTGTGCTCAGAACCGCATGTGTGTGTGTGCAGTACTGTGCTCAGAACCGCATGTGTGTGTGCAGTACTGTGCTCAGAACCGCATGTGTGTGTGCAGTACTGTGCCCAGAACCGCATGTGTGTGTGCAGTACTGTGCTCAGAACCGCATGTGTGTGTGCAGTACTGTGCTCAGAACCGCATGTGTGTGTGCAGTACTGTGCTCAGAACCGCATGTGTGTGTGCAGTACTGTTCTCAGAACCGCATGTGTGTGTGCAGTACTGTGCTCAGAACCGCATGTGTGTGTGCAGTACTGTGCTCAGAACCGCATGTGTGTGTGCAGTACTGTGCTCAGTACCGCATGTGTGTGTGCAGTACTGTGCTCAGAACGGCATGTGTGTGTGCGGTACTGTGCTCAGAACCGCATGTGTGTGTGCAGTACTGTGCTCAGAACCGCATGTGTGTGTGCCGTACTGTGCTCAGAACCGCATGTGTGTGTGCCGTACTGTGCTCAGAACCGCATGTGTGTGTGCAGTACTGTGCTCAGAACCGCATGTGTGTGTGCAGTACTGTGCTCAGAACCGCATGTGTGTGTGCAGTACTGTGCTCAGAACGGCATGTGTGTGTGCAGTACTGTGCTCAGAACCGCATGTGTGTGTGCAGTACTGTGCTCAGAACCGCATGTGTGTGTGCAGTACTGTGCTCAGAACGGCATGTGTGTGTGCAGTACTGTGCTCAGAACCGCATGTGTGTGTGCAGTACTGTGCTCAGAACCGCATGTGTGTGTGCAGTACTGTGCTCAGAACGGCATGTGTGTGTGCAGTGCTGTGCTCAGTACCGCATGTGTGTGTGCAGTGCTGTGCTCAGTACCGCATGTGTGTGTGCAGTGCTGTAGGTTTTGGGGAGACCCGCAATACCAACCTCTTCTGGTGTTGATGGGACCTCCTCTCATAGCCAGAACCAGCTTCAGAGTGCTCCCTTCTGCAATGCTACACACAGAACACCCCGTTTTAGTGATATAAACATCGCCGGTCACAACGTACCCTTCTGCAATGCTACACACAATGTTTATGTACACAGTATCTGAGAAGTTGTAAGTTTTCCGGCACATACAGTACATATACATGGAAGAGTTCAGAGAAAAGTCACAGCTTACAAGAATATAAACAGGACATCTTCATCCGCCACCAAGATAATACAATTAGTTTAGTACAATTCACATTTCATGTTATTATTATTATTGTTATTATTACTGTTGCATAGTTGCACGTGGAATGGAAACACAGGTACTCACCTGTAATCATACAGGCAGTACTCATCTTCCAGCTCCACATTATTCCAGATCAAGTGTTGCTGGGCAACCGGGATACCTTGAAGGGAAGTACATGTGATGCATTGATATGGTGCATATTTGACGAGGCTGAAGGTGAAATTGCTCAGAGAGGTCTGCAGCTCGGTTATGCAAGGTTACCTTGTGTAATCCACTCTGGTAATGGGTACAATCAAGAGCGAAAAGCAAATGCCCCAGCCCAGCCAGGGACTGGAGGCTGGTTAATGGTTCATTAGAACCTATGCCTGTCAGACAGGAATGCTCCACTGCTTATTTCCTCTCCCACACATCACTAGCTGCCACAATCATCTAATCTTTTCAAAGGCCCAATAAAATGCAAGACATTTTTTATGGAAGTAAACATGCTTTTATTATGAGAGTAAACATGCTTTTTTATGGAAGTAAACATGCTTTTTTTATGGAATAAGTAAACATGCTTTTTTATGGAAGCAAACAGTACAATTTCACCACAAACCGCCCAACAGTACAATATCATCACAGACCGTAAACCATACAATATCACCACAGACCACTCAATATGTCCACAGCGTTCTGACTGTGCTGTTACTGTGTAGCTGTGTCCACAGCATTCTGACTGTGCTGTTACTGTGTAGCTGTGTCCACAGCGTTCTGACTGTGCTGTTACTGTGTAGCTGTGTCCACAGCATTCTGACTGTGCTGTTACTGTGTAGCTGTGTCCATAGCATTCTGACTGTGCTGTTACTGTGTAGCTGTGTCCATAGCATTCTGACTGTGCTGTTACTGTGTAGCTGTGTCCACAGCGTTCTGACTGTGTGCTCATGTCTGTGCTGGAGCAGCAGCTCCAGACTGGTCTCTCTCAGACAGATGATCTGAACCTGCTGCTGCTCACTGTCTCACAGCTTAGGAAGGCAGCTAGGAAAACCCTACGGGCTTCCCTGGGGGTTACCATAAACCCAGCCTGGAATGCTAGACTGCAATATTAATGCGTGCAAACATTTAAAACTAATAAACATATTTACCAGCAGCCCGGGACGACAGTAAGATCTGATCCATGAATCAGCTTTCACAGAGCTTGTGCAACTTCAGTTGGAGCTCTGGATATCCCTGTTACACCACTCTGTGACTAAAGCCAGGCACTGTCCTCGTCGGAGGGGTAGTATTTGGCAGGCAGCAGCCTTCTCCCAGATGGTTGCCACACTGCTCTGGCCAGTGGGCCAGTATTTGGCAGGTATCAAGCTTAGTCCAGATGCATTGTTCTGGTAGGCTTTGCCCAGAGACAGTTCTCTGGCCAGTGAGGCAGTATTTGGCAGGGGGCGGGCTATGCTATATAAATCCCACTGCTCCACGGTAACAGAACAGGCCTGGGCATGCCCAGCTCCAGCACAGAGACTCCTGGAACGCTGTCAGGACAGTTAAGTCAGCACCGTCCACAAGTGATGTAAGTAAATGCAGGTTGCCATAACAATGTCTTGTTGCTATGCACCATTCTCCGTACTCTCTTGCTTGCTGAGCTGCCACAGTTCCAGCCTCGCTGTTATCCAATCAAATGACTATTACATATGAAATTAAGGGCTAATTAACTAGTCACATTTCCACCTAAAAAGAAACTCAACTGGTCTGACAGAAGGGGCCTTCCAAAGCAGAGGCTGGGAGGCAGAGAGGCAGAGAGGCAGGGAGGCTGAGAGGCAGAGAGGCTGAGAGGCAGGGAGGCAGAGAGGCAGGGAGGCAGAGAGGCAGAGAGGCAGAGAGGCTAACAGGCTAACAGGTTGAGAGACTGAGAGGCTAACAGGCTAACAGGTTGAGAGACTGAGAGGCTAACAGGCTAACAGGTTGAGAGACTGAGAGGCTAACAGGCTGAGAGGCCAACAGGCTAACAGGTTGAGAGGCTAAAGCTCCGCTCTGATAGGTTCCCACAGGCCAGGCAAGCCCGAGTAAACAAGAGAAGTATGAGGAAGAATCTTCTTACAGACAAATGGAGAGCAATCTGCTACTGCACTGCTGCTGCTAATGTTAAAGCAGAAATACATTTTACATACCTGAGGGGAAAAGCACGGGTTTTTCCAAATTAAAACACCTGAGCAATAAGTCTGGCAGACTCATCGTCCCTGTGTGTTCAACTGAGCACGTGCAGTCCTGTTTAACAGCCACACTTCCTCATGAACGAGGCTGTCTGCCAGAGAGCCAATGAGGACCGGCTTTGTTAAGGCACCATACTTCAACAGTTAATCAATCTCTATAAACCCAAGACTGACTAAAGCATGTGCATTAACTGCAACAGCTCGACAAGCACGCTTCACTGCTTCTGCACTGCATGACAACAACACATCTTCCATATGAAATTCTGCACACCACAAAGCCGCCTGAGGCCTTTCCAAAATGTTAAATGGCTGTCTTAGGATAACATACCACTAAATTTCTAGGTTCTCAAAATGGCAATGAGCTTAATGAAAAAGCAGAGTAGCCTGTAATCTCAGGCAAATGTTTATCGATGAAAAGAACACAGAAGTGAATGTAAAGCGCAACGTTTGAGTAAAATAGGACTTAAAAGGTACATGACAGTTTGTTTGCTCTGTCCTGTTTTTGTGTGGTTATGCACTCTCTTACCCTAATAAATGCTTCACATTCCAGGTTATAGTCCTTCAGTATTTTTAATTAAATAACCTGAATGCCTGCATCCTTTGAGGAGGTTTGTTTGGAAGGTTTTTCCTGCAGTGATTGTGACATCAGAGTTAGAATGTTCAGTTAAGAGTGTTCTAATCACATTGTGATCTAACATCTTAAAGGGTTAAGTGCTGTGAGCTCCACTGCATACCCATCAACTGACAGCCTTGGCACGGGACAGTGCTGGTGCAGGACAGTGCTGGTACAGGACAGCGTTGGGATGGGACAGCCCAGGTACGGGACAGCCCTGGTACGGGACAGTGCTGGTACAGGACAGCGTTGGGCTGGGACAGCCCTGGTACAGGACAGCCTTGGCACGGGACAGTGCTGGTACAGGACAGCATTGGGCTGGGACAGCCCTGGTACAGGACAGCCTTAGCACGTGACAGTGCTGGTACAGGACAGCCTTGGCACGGGACAGTGTTGGTATGGGACAGCCCTGGTATGGGACGGCCCTGGGGTGTGCACTGGCAATAGGAAGGGTACCTTCCAGCCTGTGGATCTTGGCCTTGACAGAGACGACGGTGTGGAAGGGCGAGACGCGCAGCTGGAAGCGAGTCCCCGTCAGCGTCTCGATCAGCAGCTCCATGCTCTCGCAGCGCGGCAGCCTGAAGTGGAAGGGCCCCACGTTGTCCTCGTTGAAGAAGGGCGGCTCCCTCCTGTCCGTCATTTCCGCGGGGGCAGGGGCGGGGTTACGGGACCTTCAGGGCGTGGGAGCTGGGTTACCCTCGGGCGCTGAGCGTATGGGCTGGAGGCCTGAGCGTTCCCCGTCCACCACACCGGGCATCATGTGCTCCGTCTGCACCTAAGGCACAGGCAGCGGGACCAACCGTTACCACGGCAGTGGCGCACGATTCCAGAAAACAGGCTGCACACACACACAGAACTGGCCCCGCCCACAGAAACACACTTACAGTTTCAAGTGTGTTCTAAAGCCATTTTACAGAGTCTGCATGCAAACTGATGACAGTCATAACTTATTTACTAAGACTCATGACTGTAGACAGAGGCTTAAAAAAACAAATATGCAACATCTAATGTTTCCCAACTTTTCTAATGAACTACACCTGGCCTGCTGATTAAAAAAAAAACACAACCGTTCTCTTCCCAGTTCTATTAAAGCCTTTATGAAATGTGTTAAAAACACTTCCAAAAACATTCAGTTTTGCGCTCGTCTGAGATGGAATCCAGCCTGTGCCCGTGGCAGCTGTGGCTGGCTGGCCGGCTGCCCGGCAGGGTGGCACACAACTGGGAGGGATTCAGTCGGGGGAAACAGCAGGGTTCACTGCTCGAGCGACCCCAGCGGCTTGCTCTCTGCGCTCGTGTATGATTGGGTCTCCTCTACCCCTGCTCTGCGCTCGTGTATGATCGGGCCTCCTCTGCCCCTGCCCTGTGCTCGTGTATGATTGGGCCTCCTCTGCCCCTGCTCTGCGCTCGTGTATGATTGGGCCTCCTCTGCCCCTGCTCTGCGCTCGTGTATGATTGGGCCTCCTCTGCCCCTGCCCTGCGCTCGTGTATGATTTGGCCTCCTCTGCGCTCGTGTATGATTGGGCCTCCTCTGCCCCTGCTCTGCGTGTGCGCAGCAAGCGCCTGCGGTTGCAGTGTAAAAGAAGCAGCTGGCAGGCACTGTGTGTTTCGAAGGAGATCCGCAGGTTGTCTTTACTTACCTAAGCCAGCAGGGATTGTAAATGAGGGATTTTGTTTTCTGTGGTCTGTGGTTAACGAATAGGCTAATGTTTCACGTTTTGTTCTACGAAATAAATTACACCCATTAATATAACTGTGGGTTTTGAAGCTGTTATGTGCTTTTAAAAAGTAAGTTGCTAACAAGTTGCTACATTGAAACTACAATAACGGTTGCATTCTGGCAACTGCCACTCAAGTTTCCATACTAGCCCGCCTGTACGCGAAAACCATTTTAGTTTCAATATAGCAACTTGTTAGCAACATGTTAAATGCTCCTGAAAATTGATGTGTGTTAACTGGAAAAATAACTTAGAAGCGTAATTAGGATGCATTAGTGTGGTCACTGGAAAAAATGTTTGCGTAGAGCCCAGAAATAATCATGTCACAGTACACCCCCATCGTGTCCCTTCAAACATGTACCTGTGCACCACATTTACCTGTGCGCCGGGTATCAGTGTCTCCCCCAAAGACAAAACGCAAGGCAGCCTTCTGTTATTGAACAACCTTGTAATGTACGGTTGAGGAAGTAAGACCAGAACAAGATAAACTGTGGTCAACACACAGAGTCCGGGCATTTCCAAGAATATTTCAGCAAATGAAATGGAGACACTATTTAGATTAAGAGTGATATCACGTTTTGCCAGCTAACACCAGGTAACTGTGTTATTTTCTGCATATCTCTCCTAGATGCACACACATACATGCCGCCCCCCCCGCATTTACAGTAGCCCTACATACATGCACTGTTTGACCACAGAGGTCAGGGTGCAGGGTCAACTACAGTGCAGCGTCCATGGAACGGTCATGGGGTTCAGTGCCCCTGCGGCAGTTATGGGGTTCAGTACCCCTGGGGCAGTTATAGGGTTCAGTACCCCTGGGGCAGTTATAGGGTTCAGTGCCCCTGGGGCAGTTATGGGGTTCAGTACCCCTGGGGCAGTTATGGGGTTCAGTGTCCCTGGGGCAGTTATGGGGTTCAGTACCCCTGGGGCAGTTATGGGGTTCAGTGTCCCTGGGGCAGTTATGGGGTTCAGTGCCCCTGGGGCAGTTATGGGGTTCAGTGCCGCTGGGGCAGTTATGGGGTTCAGTACCCCTGGGGCAGTTATGGGGTTCAGTACCCCTGGGGCAGTTATGGGGTTCAGTACCCCTGGGGCAGTTATGGGGTTCAGTACCCCTGGGGCAGTTATGGGGTTCAGTGTCCCTGGGGCAGTTATGGGGTTCAGTGCCCCTGGGGCAGTTATGGGGTTCAGTGCCGCTGGGGCAGTTATGGGGTTCAGTGCCCTGGGGCACTTCTGGGGTTCAGTGCCCCTGGGGCACTTATGGGGTTCAGTGCCGCTGGGGCACTTATGGGGTTCAGTGCCGCTGGGGCACTTATGGGGTTCAGTGCCGCTGGGGCACTTATGGGGTTCAGTGCCGCTGGGGCACTTATGGGGTTCAGTGCCGCTGGGGCACTTATGGGGTTCAGTGCCGCTGGGGCACTTATGGGGTACAGTGCCGCTGGGGCACTTATGGGGTTCAGTGCCCCTGGGGCACTTATGGGGTTCAGTGCCGCTGGGGCAGTTATGGGGTTCAGTGCCCTGGGGCACTTATGGGGTTCAGTGCCGCTGGGGCAGTTATGGGGTTCAGTGCCTTGCTCAAGGACACTTCAGCAGTGTTGATGGCACTGGAGATGTAAAATATCAGGATTCAAATTCTCTAGTAAGCTGTACGCTTGCCTAATTTCTCTGTTTTATATTTTTAAGCAGAGAGCTAGCTGCGTAACAGGCACCAGTGATGTAATCTGTATCATGATGCTGTCTGGGAACTGGAGTCAGATGAGCAAAATGAGAAGGCAAATTCTGAGAAATGTCACTACTTCAACTGAAGATAAATAACTTAAGGATATTAGCCCAGACATATACACAGCAAAACCCAGTTTTGTAAACAGATTTCCTTGAATCATTTGAATAAGGGAAATAATTTATCCCTTATCTAATAATTTATAAATATTCACTCGTCTGTAACTTCTAAGTTTTTTTTTGTTTTGTTTTTTAAACTTTGAATTCTTCTATTGAGATTACTTATTAATTCGGTATACTTACATTTATGTTCTACCATGTAAGCCTATTTGCATAGTACTTTTTAGAAACTCGTAAATTATTGCGACATCACTAGTGAGGGAAAGTTAGTCAGCAATCATATGTTCATTCACTGTTCATTAATTTGAGATGGGAAAAATACCAAGCTTGGCAACGGAGCAAATCATCCACATTTCTGTACTGTAACACAGGCCGGAGTCTATGGAACAGTGTTTAGTCTTCAGATGAAGAGGAAAGCATTTTCATTGTCACAGAACCTTTATTCTTTATTTTATACTGAGAACGACATTGATATAGCACAGACTCGTTAAAAAATGAAAGTTTTGTAAAAAAAAAAAAAAAAAAAAAAAAAGTATCGACGACACCACACACATTTCTAAATATGGCACGCGAGTATGATTGAGAGGTTATGATTGACAGATTACTCGGTGTACCTGTAGGGGTTTATTACTAAATTATAATTTTCCATTTTGATAAATGCGAAAACAATACGTTCATTAAGCGAGATCGCAATGCAAGTATCGACTAACGTATACTAACGTTAACGATACCTAACCTGTAAATGCTTCCGTGACGTTAAGACTGTCCAACAGACCATATCTATGGGAAATGCAACCAAAGAAAGACTATGAGCAACGTTAGAGCACACACAGCCCTCGTTAGGGAAACTTGATCTATCAGCTTACCGTATTAGCATGCCTGTAGAGTCCCAGAAGACAATGATGGATATAACGTTAGCCTAGCAAAGTCCTAACAGACAACGGTGCTATTTGCACAAAGATCAATGTTATTATGCCTTCTTTTCCAGATTCGGTTATTAACCTACGCTAACAAGTAAAATAAACATATGCAGCCCACGGTAAATTTGCAGCTATCCAGGTAAGCATCTTGTCACACCTACTATAGATACTCAAGGTCGCTAGCAGGCTGCTAAATAGCTAACACAAACGACACCTTGACCCTCGAGCTACCTTGCCTCTTTTCTACTGTACAACTTTAGTCTTTGACTGGCACCGAAATAGAGTTAAATGTTTTCAAAGTCGATTGTATTTTTAACTGAAAACATGACTGAAATAATTTCGACGTACAATTCGCATACCTTAAATCCGAGCCATCCTGTTATGCACAAGAATTGCTACCCTTAAGCGATCAACTACACCAGTCCGGTTTAGGTACTACCTGCAATTACTACATTTTAATTGAAGTTAAAATCAAGCCAATCGCGTTCGCTTTTCTCGCCCAAGCTAACGCAAGGACCAGTGATATTATTAAGAGGCGGGTCAAAAAAAACGTTCGGTTGCACGAACATTCTTTTATTCTGTAGTCTCCCGGATGTTGCCCCTCATCTCCAACAACAATTCACACGTGACCGTATTCCTGACGCCTAGAGACAGCGTTTGACATTTGAAACTGGCGAGATCGCGACGAGCCGCTTTCTTACTGTTTTGCGCAACTACTTTAACCATTTACTTCCGACGCGTATGTAATCTACCCGCCGTTCATCAACTACCAGGCAGGTACTATTACCTATGCGTGACATGGGGTTAAGCATATTCATTCTGTATATATTTCCTACTATATAATCTGGAAATAAGTAACTGATTTCACATTAAATAATAAAAACAACAATGATAAAAACAATAGCTGCTGTCTTTCACATCAAAATGAAAGAAAACCTCTCCCGACATTTAAACCCTCACAAACAGTTTTTAAAAAAATGTAATTTATAGCACAAATGAAGAACTTCAACAGTTTTTAGCTAAAGCCTGCATGGTACAGTTGGGAAAAACAAATAGATTTAGTAATTTTGCAATGATACATCCAGACATGGGAGAGCGAATTTGAATATGATAACACCTGATGAAATATAATGGTCTTCAGCATAATTTTAGCATTTTATTTTTTAAATATTTGTTGACAGATAAACATATGCTTAAAGTGCTACAATGGAAAATAACAAAACAGATGGAAATATATCTGATCACAGTTAACAATTGCTAACAAATCTTTAAACAGTGATGCTTTCAGAATATCAATGTGAGTTAGTGGTTAATTTATGTGAACTAGTTTAATTTTCTGTAGAGATTATTAACTGAAGTTTATAAACAGTCTATGGGCAGCACTAATACACCCTACCCGAGTCGGGCTCTTCAGATCACAAGTCTTTCGGCACAGTATTACTATTTTGACATTTGAGATGCTTCACTTTCCTCCCAGGGCATTCAGGGGGTCATCAAAAATGCTGTGGTATGTATCTTCTGCCACATTGGCGTCCTTGGATGGTTGGCTTTTCTTTGATTTGGACTGGGGCTTCACCACTGGTTTTACGGTCCCAGAGGAAAATATGTCATCTTTGTGAAAAGAAAACATTAAATATTCAGTGAACCTACTTGACTGAAGCACAGGTGTATATTATATATAGTTTCATATAAAGTTTCATTTTAACCCTTTGACCCTCTAGAAAGGTGGCTAGCCTGATTAAAAGATGTATCTTGTATTTTCATTCTGACATTGTTCAATTCAGTGAGGCATAGGATCTGTCAATCTGTCAAATATTTTTGCTGACCAATGACTCACCCATATCATCATCAAATATAGATTTTGTTTCGACTTTCTTCTTTGACTTCTTCTCTTTTGGTTTTATTGTGGTAGTCAAGTCAGCAAAGATGTCCACATTATCATCAAATAAGCTCGCATCCAAAGCTTTTCCTTTCCGCTTCTTGGGAGCTTCTTGCTTTTCATCCTAGGAGAAAGGGAATAATGACATACAGTCACCTCCCTGCAAGCACACATGGGGTAAACACCTTCTGTTTATTTCATAGTATAAATGTGGTCTCATTTTAACCATGAAAGCTCAAATTCTTGTAATGCATACACTGTGGTTAAGTGCATATTAAGTACACACGTACCTACATATCTACAGGTCACTATGTGTATAGCTACTTTATGCGTTTGATGGGAGGGTGAATTTGTGACTTGCATCATCCTGCTTAGTTGTCTGCAGGCCTGCTCTGTGGACATTGGGCCTTTGCTGAATAAAAATGGCTGACAGGAGTCTGAAAGTTTGGAGACACCTTCTGAACATGTACTGCAGGACTGCTGACAGTTCTATGGCGACTCTTTTATCTGCTTTTTAGTTCTGGATGAGGTTTAAGACGATTTTTTGGTTTCCCCAGTCAGGGGACTTGAAATGGCACCCTTTCGGTAAGCCTCGACTCTGCACAAGTTCATGTTCCATCTGTTATAAACAAGCAAATCCTCTTCATATCCCACATGGAGGAAACAGACACTGCTCTGTGTGCCTTGCCAAACACTAGGCTGGTCATGGAATTAGTGCAACTGCCCACAAACAGGGTAAAAAAAGTCTGATTTACTTGGCGTCTGTAGAACAGCTTTGTCCCTGTTGTCTAGTCTCACAATGTCTCACACATACACTCGGTTAGGCCTTACCCTGATCCACACTGTATCACTTACAACATTCTCTAACCTTCGCAAGGGTGCTTTTGTGTACATTTTGGGGCCAAAGTGTATTGGGCACAACACTATGCTTGCCAGGTGACCAGCTGAAAGGAAGTGGTTGCCATTGTAGTGCATGTTGCCGGGGAACTGAATAACCTCCTTACATAAAGACAATTTCTCTAACAAAGCTACTGATCTCAAACTGGTGGGAGTTGTATACTTATTCAGGATATAATATTGCTGGGTGTTAGTGAAAAATGCTATCATCATTACCAGAAGCCAGCAGTAAAATGATGCAGACTTGTTCCTGTAGGAGAATGAAACCCTGAATGGTTAAACAATCCTGATGATTAATAAGAGAAGTACCTGAAAAATGTCCTGTTTTGAGGGGTTGGATTCTGTGGGAGGTTCTTTTGTAACCGTGACAGCGGTGCTCCTTTCCACTCCGAAAATGTTGTTGTCCTCTTCATCCAGGAAGGGCATGGCCTTGGGCTTCTTGGCGGGTTTCTGCCTGGCTGTCTGGAAGAGGTCTCCACCGGGGTCATCAAAGATGGCCGAGACCTCCTCTTTCTTTAGGCCCGGCCTGGCTGGTTGCTCCGGGCTTGCAGATTTTGGCTTTGGCGAGGGCGCCTGCTTGCTGATGGGGGCGAAGAGGTTGTCAGACCCGAAGAGGTGGTCTTCAGCGGTGGCGGTGGAGGTGGGGGGCTTCTTGGGCTTGGCGCCCTCGCTGTCTGCTGGGGCGAAGATTGGCAGTCTGGGGGCTGAGGGGTTGGGAGGAGCTCCGCTGATCGCGGTGGGAGGAGAGGAGGGCGTGGCCACGCTGGACCCCGCCCTGCTGGCTCCACCCTCCTCCTGGCCTTCCTCTCTGAGCTCGTCAGACAGCTGGGCCGCCAGCTGCCTGGCTGCCCGCGTCTGCGGCCGCCGCTGCCCAGCTGCTCTGGCACGACCCTGCGGAGCCAGAAACACGCCTTTCACCATGGCAACCAGAGTCAGAAACACGCCTTTCACCATGGCAACCAGAGCCAGAAACACGCCTTTCACCATGGCAACCAGAGCCAGAAACATGCCTTTCACCATGGCAACCAGATCCAGAAACACGCCTTTCACCACAGCAACCAGAGTCAGAAACACGCCTTTCACCATGGCAACCAGAGTCAGAAACACGCCTTTCACCATGGCAACCAGAGCCAGAAACACGCCTTTCACCATGGCAACCAGAGCCAGAAACATGCCTTTCACCATGGCAACCAGATCCAGAAACACGCCTTTCACCACAGCAACCAGAGTCAGAAACACGCCTTTCACCATGGCAACCAGAGTCAGAAACACGCCTTTCACCATGGCAACCAGAGCCAGAAACACGCCTTTCACCATGGCAACCAGATCCAGAAACACGCCTTTCACCACAGCAACCAGAGTCAGAAACACGCCTTTCACCACAGCAACCAGAGTCAGAAACACGCCTTTTACCATGGAAACCAGAGCCAGAAACACACCTTTTACCATGGAAACCAGAGCCAGAAACACACCTTTCAACATGGCAACCAGAGCCAGAAACAACCTTCCACCATGGCAACCAGAGCCAGAAACACACCTTCCACTATGGCAACCAGAGCCAGAAACACACCTTTCATAATTGCTCCCAAAAGAATGCTGAGAAACTGCATCAACACACATCTCAAGAAGTGTGCGTCATCGCCAGATTTGTAAGGAAAACCACGATGGTCAGAGCAGATGTTACATTACATTACAGGCATTTGGCAGACGCTCTTATCCAGAGCGACGTACAACAAAGTGTATAACCAAAACCAGGAACAGGTGTGTTGAAAACCCTAGAGGGAAGTACAGTTCCAAGTGCAGGTTATAATGAACTGACACTCTCTTGACCAATCAGAATCAAGTACTAAGCCAAGCCATGTTATGGCAATGGTATATGGTATACTCTATACAATAACATCAACAGGCAGGTTCCACCCAGAACACGAGGCTGCTTCAAGTGAAACCTGGACTGGCTCAAACTGCCATCCATTAGGATTGTTGTGTCAGTCTCTAAACTGCTGTGACAACAGACTGGTATTTAAGCCCCTGGTATTTTAAACCCCCTCTGACACAACAGAAGAGACAGAGACAGATGGCATCTGCTACAGCATAAACTCCTGCTCAATCAGCTAATGCAATCTGCAATGCCCAGATCACTTTCATAGTTCCACAGATTAAATTTTTTATTTTTCAAAAAGTTTTTTTAAAACATTTATTTTGGGAAAGCAGCATAGCCACATCCCAGAATGCCTCTCTCCTTCCTGACGTCATGGCGACTCACCTTGTTAGCACTCTGTAGCGTGGTGACCTGGGCAGGGGTATCGAAGCTCACGCCCCCCTCGCTGTCCGCCTGGGTCACCGAGGCGAGGGCGGGGCTGGGAGGCTGTCCCAGGACAGGGGTTGAGGGGTGAGACTGGGGGGGCGGGGGCGCCAGGCTGGGGAGAACGCTGACCGCCCCAGGAAGACGAGGGACGGCGCCCGGGAGGAGGCTAGCAGGGTGAATGGCCAGGTTAGCCTGCGTGGCACACACAACCAGCAGTGAGACACAAGCCTGCAGCCAAACTACAGCACAGCTGCAGACACACCACAGGAGCTCTGTGCTTCACACACACCACAGGAGCCGTGCAGACACACCACAGGAGGTCTGTGCTTCACACACACCACAGGAGGTCTGTGCTTCAGACAGCTTCTAAATGCCTGCATCCCAAACAGAGTCCAGCAGTGCATACCTGAGAGCATACCTGGGTTCTCACATGCAGGGATGTGATGTTTAGCCATTTGGGCTCCTGATAAGCACACACATCAAGCGCCTTTGCACTCTGATAGCTTATAGCAGGAGAGCATGTTAAACAGAACCAAATGCCACTGGCCTAGTGGAGACATTTTGGGTCTGGAAATCAAATAATTATTTTATGAAACAATCACATCCCTGTGGGTAATATACTATTTACACAGAGCACCCCCCCCCCCCGGACAAACACAGTGAGAATGGAAAGGACAGCTGAGACACAGAAAGAATGAGGATAATACGTCAGGGACAGGCAGTGCAGATACAGGCTAGTGCCATGTACACTTCAGGCAGCCCTTCACCAAGGCCAAACCACCGCTGATAATCTTCCAGGGCTCTCCACAGGAATTCTACTACTCAAAGTGGTCCTGGGGGTTAGGAATGTAGTCTGTCATTGGCACTCAAAGTGGTCCTGGGGGTTAGGAATGTAGTCTGTCATTGGCACTCAAAGTGGTCCTGGGGGTTAGGAAAGTAGTCTGTCATTGGCACAAATATTCTTTTTATTTTATGTCAATTTGAACTAACACAGGAAGTCCATCCATCCATTATCTATACCTGCGTATCCTGGGCAGGGTCGCAGGGGGTGCTGGAGCCCATCCCAACGTGCATTGGGCCAGAGGCCTGGACAGGCCACCAAACTATCGCAGGGCACACACACCATTCACTCACACACTCATACCTATGGGCAATTTAGAGTCTACAATTAGCCTAACCTGCATGTCTTTGGATTGTGGGAGGAAACCAGAGTACCCGGAGGAAACCCACGCGGACACAAGGAGAACATGCAAACTCCACACAGAAAGGCCCAGGCCTTGATGTGAGGCGACTGTGCCACCCACTGCACCACCATGCCGCCCAAAAACACAGGAAGGGTAATTGGAAAATATGCATAAAAGCACTTTGGCTTCCAGTATCAGAAACCAGAAGCCTTTATTTTTCTTGCTTTTTCTCTGACATCCTGGCTAAAAATATAAGAAAAATTTGAGAAAAAAAAACATTGGACCATTTATGATTATTTGTGATTATTTGCATCAGTGGGAATCCCTGACCTTCTGTGTCAAGCGCTTGAAAGAGAAACGCATGCAATGTTTTCACCTTTTCAGACAGAAGTTCACAGAGATGAGTTAGAGAAGCGAGAGGCAGTTTAGATAGCGGAATTTTAACGCAGTAGATATTTACTTGGAGCTTTCCAATCCGTGAGGAGGGTTCTTTAGATTTTACAGGACTTGTAGGTTTCTGTGTAATTGGATAAAATAAGTTATGTTCAATACACTATACAACAACACTATAAAAGGTGTAATGTAACAGGTGTATACTTAATAATAAACAATTCCTTTAACATCTACATATGAAAATTCTACAAACAAATGGCCCATCTGAGTTTTCACCTGTCTCCAGGACAAAGTATTTGTATTAGAATAGAACTCTTCACAAGGGCTCGATGTAAACCTCCCTCTCAGTAACTTAACACATACCGGAGTACGTCAAAAATCAAACAGTTACCAGGGGAATGGCATACTGAAATAAAAACAATGGAGTCCACCATATACAATTAAATGCATATTTTCATGCATTCTCTGGCAC
Source organism: Anguilla anguilla (assembly GCF_013347855.1). Taxonomy (NCBI): domain Eukaryota; kingdom Metazoa; phylum Chordata; class Actinopteri; order Anguilliformes; family Anguillidae; genus Anguilla; species Anguilla anguilla. The sequence continues at coordinate 59,359 of NC_049218.1, read as the reverse complement.
ATTCATTGATACGTTTCCATATGAAAAGCACAGCCAGAACCAGCTTAAGGAGGCCTGGGTAGTTAGAAGCTACTTGCTCACTGATGTTGTGTCTTTGCATCAGACACTGCAAGAACATTCCTTACTAGCTTTAAATTCACAGTCTGACCATGGTACCTTTCTACCTAGTGCTTTTCTTAGTCAATAGCTTTCAGCTTCCAGAAATGGATACACACTATTTCTGACATTTGCCTTTTTTGGGAATACAAGATGACTCTTTTGTTTTTTGATAATATAAGTACAGGCAATTCTTACAGTGTGTGTACGTTAGACAACTTGGCACCTCGTCTTCAATATCGGTTATCAATTGGAAGTCGCCTGTACAAGTGCAAGTTATTTGAATCTGCAGGTTGAAGGAAAGTGTAGTATGATGGTTAGGGAAAGTGTAGTATAATGGTTAGGGAAAGTGTAGTATAATGATTAGGGAAAGTAGTATAATGCTTAAGGAAAGTGTAGTATACTGGTTAGGGAAAGTGTAGTATAATGGTTAGGGAAAGTGTAGTATGATGGTTAGGGAAAGTGCAGTATGATGGTTAGGGAAAGTATAGTACAATGATTAGGGAAAGTGTAGTATAATGGTTAGGGAAAGTGTAGTATGATGGTTAGGGAAAGTGTAGTATAATGCTTAAGGAAAGTGTAGTATAATGATTAGGGAAAGTGTAGTATGATGGTTAGGGAAAGTGTAGTATGATGGTTAGGGAAAGTGTAGTATGATGGTTAGGGAAAGTGTAGTATAATGCTTAAGGAAAGTGTAGTATAATGGTTAGGGAAAGTGTAGTATGATGGTTAGGGAAAGTGCAGTATGATGGTTAGGGAAAGTGTAGTATGATGGTTAGGGAAAGTGTACTATAATGGTTAGGGAAAGTGTAGTATAATGGTTAGGGAAAGTGTAGTATAATGGTTAGGGAAAGTGCAGTATGATGGTTAGGGAAAGTGTACTATAATGGTTAGGGAAAGTGTAGTATAATGGTTAGGGAAAGTGTAGTATAATGGTTAGGGAACAGGGCTTTCACTTCCAAAGGCTGTAGATTCAGTTCCCGGTTGGGATATACCTGTTCCAGTGAATTCCTAGCAGTATAAAGGGTTTGTTTGCATAAATAATGCAAGCTGGATAAGAGTGTTCTCTAAAATGTAAGTTATTGAGAGGGAGGCTTATTTGAGTTTAGCTCCTTGTGCAGTGTCAGAAAGTCACCTCCAGTTTCTGATGAAGTCTAGTATTCTCTAACCACAACTGAATATCGCATTATGGACATTAAACAACACATTAATGACAGACTCCCATATTTTAAACAGAAAAAGCTTTGTATTAGAAAAGGTAATTATGACCAAAAGGCAGTTGACTCATTTGTCTTGACAAGGAAAATGTTTAACTGTACAGTGCAAGATATTTGACCTGGACTACTTATGAATGAAAACTTAAAACAGCACATTAAGTGAAAGTGATCCATTGTGATTGAACAGCTATCAATCAGTAACTCACCTGAGCGTCTGTAGACACAGGTGTGCTCGCTCGCTGGATGGGGGCTTGCTGGGCGGGGGCTTCCTCTTTCTTAGGCTTCTCTGCTACTTTCTTCAGATGAAAACAAGAGTCAAGAGGAAAATAACGTGAAAGTTCGCAAAGACGTCCATTTCAAATCGCCCTGCCAACGTCCATTTAAATGGATGCTTCACTTTCACATGGAGACGGTGATCCCAGCCCAAGCGGGCTGTGGCACCTGCTGATCCTGCCTGCGCCTCAACTTGTAATTACTGCACCAGACTGAAACCACTATTTGAACCGGAAGTCAGCCACCTGCTGTTTCTGGACTAAATCAGCGGTTGATGGCTGAAATGGCTGCTCTAAAATCCATAGGCTTTCTGGCCCAATAGACGAATATTACACCCTCACCAGCTGCAGAGAATAGTACAGGGACTGCTGATAACCTTCAGGGCAGATGATGTTAGCCCACTGTGTGGCGCGTGGCACAATCCAAACATATGCTTTAAATAAAACATCTAAAAGGAGAAACTGTTCATGTAGTAAGCCTGCATAAAAAAATACTGTGTTGATAAATAAAATTTCTGAAGGGCTTTATATTCAAATATGTTTCCAAATAAAGAAACCAATCAGCCATTGTTCAAAAGGAAAAGTGAATAATAACTACCGTATAACTATATAAAAATGTAATACAGTAGACTAAATCTACTTTACAAAATAGTACAGCATGTTAAAGTTTGTCTGGGGTACATACAGAGAACAATAGCAAATACAGGTGATGACATAAATAAAAGAGTGGGAATTGTCAGCACAAGTTGATTATCTTTGTGTAGCTGTGATGCTCTCTGGTGATCTGGAGACCCGGCCACAGGAGGATGCGTTTTACCGCTTTGGGTTTGGCGGTGAAAATGTTGTCTTCCTCATCTCCGAACAGCGTGGGGCCTGCTGGCTTCACTGCGCTAGCGTCCTCCCCTAACAGCGTGGGGCCTGCTGGCTTCACTGCGCTAGCGTCCTCCCCTAACAGCGTGGGGCCTGCTGGCTTCACTGCGCTAGCGTCCTCCCCGAACAGCGTGGGGCCTGCTGGCTTCACTGCGCTAGCGTCCTCCCCTAACAGCGTGGGGCCTGCTGGCTTCACTGCGCTAGCGTCCTCCCCTAACAGCGTGGGGCCTGCTGGCTTCACTGCGCTAGCGTCCTCCCCTAACAGCGTGGGGCCTGCTGGCTTCACTGCGCTAGCGTCCTCCCCTAACAGCGTGGGGCCTGCTGGCTTCACTGCGCTAGCGTCCTCCCCGAACAGCGTGGGGCCTGCTGGCTTCACTGTGCTAGTGTCCTCCCCTAACAGCGTGGGGCCTGCTGGCTTCACTGCGCTAGCGTCCTCCCCTAACAGCGTGGGGCCTGCTGGCTTCACTGCGCTAGCGTCCTCCCCGAACAGCGTGGGGCCTGCTGGCTTCACTGCGCTAGCGTCCTCCCCGAACAGCGTGGGGCCTGCTGGCTTCACTGCGCTAGCGTCCTCCCCTAACAGCGTGGGGCCTGCTGGCTTCACTGCGCTAGCGTCCTCCCCTAACAGCGTGGGGCCTGCTGGCTTCACTGCGCTAGCGTCCTCCCCTAACAGCGTGGGGCCTGCTGGCTTCACTGCGCTAGCGTCCTCCCCTAACAGCGTGGGGCCTGCTGGCTTCACTGCGCTAGCGTCCTCCCCGAACAGCGTGGGGCCTGCTGGCTTCACTGTGCTAGTGTCCTCCCCTAACAGCGTGGGGCCTGCTGGCTTCACTGTGCTAGTGTCCTCCCCGAACAGCGTGGGGCCTGCTGGCTTCACTGCGCTAGCGTCCTCCCCTAACAGCGTGGGGCCTGCCAGCTTCACTGCGCTAGTGTCCTCCCCTAACAGCGTGGGGCCTGCCAGCTTCACTGCGCTAGCATCCTCCCTGAACAGCATGGGGCCTGCTGGCTTCACTGCACTAGGCCGCACCTGCATTACCAGCACATCGATATTTCAAGACTTGATAGTTACCTTGGGAAAATGACACACCTCTTAAAATGCTCATCTTTATTCACCACCTCAGACAAAGCACACTGTATCATTCAACACAAGGCAAGGGGAGCATTTAATCTAAATCTGAATAAATCATTCCACCAAATTCCCTGGAGTAAGCGCATCCTTTTTCACGTAAAACAATCTCATCAGAAGCAGTTAATAGATGAAGATTCAGAAGGAGGCACATTCCAAACACTATAGTCAAAGAATGCACTGGACACTGATGGAAACTGCAGCTCTACTTTTCTTCCTTCTGGGTGTTTGGCAATGTTAACCTCTCTAAAAAGGGGGACCACAGCCGGTTTGTAAAACTGCTTGAGAAATCTGTCAGTCTGTCTAAAATCACAGTGCTGTTCCATGTTAGCACATTATACAGCGAATGATGCGTATTTATGTTTGGGTTTGCGTACATAAACGGCACAGTTGCATCGATGCCAAGACCCCCTACCAAATGGAGAATGAGAAGAGATCAGCAGGGAAAACAGACACAAGACTGGCAAGAATGCAGTGCAGATACGCCAGCAGAGACGAGTTAGAGCAGGGATCTCAGGTTCAGTCCTGGTACTCTAGGGACACACTGTCAGCAGGTTTTTGTTGCACTTTACATTTTAGCCAGTCCTTGAATTTCTAAGGAGGCAACGCCTCCTTTGCAAAGACTGAACTGGCTGGTGATTGTAAGGAAACCACAGACACCTGCAGAAACTGGACTGGAGCTGAACCTGCATTCTGAGATTCCTGCTTTACAATGCTCTAGATTTTGGCGGCTCCTCACGGTGGGTTTCACGGATGTGGAGAAGAGGTCCACGTCCGGGTCGTTGTCCTTCTGCAGTTTCTGGGTGAAGAGCAGCTCCTCATCCTGGAAGACCCGGGTGCTTTTGGTGCGGGTCCTCTGCTCCTGGGCCTAAAGGAGGGACGACAAAACACACTTCACCTGCTAGCAAACAGAATTTACCTCTCCACCAGTCCCATAAGTCTTTTGGCATCCTAGATAGGGTTAGGGTCAGGGTCATGTCTCATCTTTACCATATCTTATATTATCTTTTAAAACTGCTATTTCACTAGAGCCTTACTGCTGGCCTCATAGTCCATAAACTAATCCTGGCTGTGCCAGAGCCAGCTGTGGCTGGGGATTGGCTGAGGCATTACTAAGGGAAGTTTCAGTTGCTAGGGTACCTTATGCCACTGCTCTAGTCATTTGGGTGCCTGCAGTCTGTATGTGCTAGTTCGGATCAGCTCTGGACTGCAGAGCGTAAAGAAATAGTGGCTGGGGACATGGACCACAGATTACACAGAAACTAGATGGTCATCTCCTACAAGACTCTGTCCTTCTTTCTGTTTGCTCAACCAAATGGTAGACCATGTCTAGCTGAAAAACCTGTAGGTACTTAAAGGGTTTTACAACAGGAGGTTCTAGCTGGTAGCAGTTAATGGTTCTTCTGAATGCCGCTTGAACATTGTACTGTACTTTGTCACACCCCCTTACGTAAATTTCAGAAGGTTCATCAAATCTGAATGTTTCTGTGCGGGGAGACAGCAGAGTGGAATATCTGAAAGCTGTTAAATCTAAAATACTCAACCTTGAGCGTGTTCTTAGCAGCTGGCTGGCTGGAAGTAGACACAGCCTCCTCTACTTCCTCATCATCTTCGTCGTCGTCAAACAGGCTCACAACATTCTTCTTGGCTCTGGGCTCTTCCTCCATGGGAGGAGGGCTGTCCTTATACAGGAAGTCATCCTTGTCTGGGTCCTCCAGAGGACTCTTGGTTGGCTATTTTAAGGAAACCATGGAAACCAGACACAAAAATATGCAACTCAAAAAAAGCACACTTCATTTTTTGTCCAAACCATACACCACTGAAGATGATGGCATAAAGTCAGCAAGCCTTGTGAGGGTATGTATAAGGAGCAATGAAATATTATAGAAGTCCAACCTTGTGTTTCAAATTAAAATTGTAAGTTTAGAGGCAGGTTTGAGCTGCTGTTTGAGCATTCAGAGGCAGGTTTGAGCTGCTGTTTGAGCGTTTAGAGGCAGGTTTCAGCTGCTGTTTGAGTGTGTTTAGAGGCAGGTTTGAGCTGCTGTTTGAGTGTGTTTAGAGGCAGGTTTGAGCTTCTGTTTGAGGGCGTTTAGAGGCAGGTTTCAGCTGCTGTTTGAGTGTGTTTAGAGGCAGGTTTGAGCTGCTGTTTGAGTGTGTTTAGAGGCAGGTTTGAGCTTCTGTTTGAGGGCGTTTAGAGGCAGGTTTCAGCTGCTGTTTGAGTGTGTTTAGAGGCAGGTTTGAGCTGTTGTTTGAGGGCATTTAGAGGCAGGTTTGAGCTGCTGTTTGAGCGTTTAGAGGCAGGTTTCAGGTGCTGTTTGAGGGCGTTTAGAGGCAGGTTTGAGCTGCTGTTTGAGGGCGTTTAGAGGCAGGTTTCAGGTGCTGTTTGAGGGCATTTAGAGGCAGGTTTGAGCTGCTGTTTGAGGGCGTTTAGAGGCAGGTTTGAGCTGCTGTTTGAGGGCATTTAGAGGCAGGTTTGAGCTGCTGTTTGAGGGCGTTTGAGGGCTGAGGTCTACCTTGGCTGCATCCTCTTTCTGTTCTCCAAACAGGCCGACGGCCCCTGACAGCTTCTTTATGGGCTCCTCACTTCCCTGCGGCGAGCTCTGCGCCGATGTGCCATGCACGCCTTCCTCTTCCTGTTTGCCCAGATCGGAGGGAGGCCTGGAGTCTGGAGACAAAACCTACACGGGGGGGGGGGGGGACAGAGAGAGGGGAAAGGGGGGGGGGGTAGAGAGAGAGAGAGAGAGTGAGAGAGAGGGGGGGGGTAGAGAGAGAGAGACGGGGGGGAGAGAGAGAGAGACAGTGAGAGAGAGGACTCACGGTCCATTCACTGCAGAGAGGCTGGAAGTATGGGCACTGCACACTGAGGACACGAATGCTGCACACTGAGGACACGAATGCTGCACACTGAGGACATGAATGCTGCACACTGAGGACACCGAATGCTGCACACTGAGGACACGAATGCTGCACACTGAGGACACCGAATGCTGCACACTGAGGACACGAATGCTGCACACTGAGGACACCAAATGCTGCACACTGAGGACACGAATGCTGCACACTGAGGACACGAATTCTGCACACTGAGGACACGAATGCTGCACACCGAGGACACGAACGCTGCACACTGAGGACACGAATGCTCCACACTGAGGACACGAACGCTGCACACTGAGGACACGAATGCTCCACACTGAGGACACGAACGCTGCACACTGAGGACACGAATGCTCCACACTGAGGACACCGAATGCTCCATACTGAGGACACCGAACGCTGCACACTGAGGACACGAATGCTCCACACTGAGGACACCGAATGCTGCACAATCAGGGCTGGTTATCAGAGCCACTCTGGGCCAACGCCCTTTCCAGGGCCCCTTCCTGCGTTTGCTCAGTATCATCCGAGCTGCCCCAGGAAGAGCAGCTGCTGCTTATGGTACAACTAAGGGGAATCCAAATAAAATAAAACACGAGACAAAAATGTGTGAAAAAGAGCGTACTTTCACATCAGGGGCACTGCTTTCTGTGGCTGGTGGCTGGAAACCAAAGAGGGAACTCCTGCCTTCTTCATCTTCCTCTTCCTCCTCAAACAGTAGAGACACTCTCTGGGACTTCTTCTTACTGTACGGACAAAGGGAAAGCTACGGTTTGCTTGCGGTTTGTCTTGTAACATATTAACTTATTTCCTCAGTACACGTTGACCATGGCATATTCTTCAACCCCTGACAGAAACTGGAATCTCACTTCTGACCCCTAACCCCAAACTCTTTACGCAATCAGACAAACAACATACACATTTGCTCTTCCGTGCTGTTGGTAACAATAAAAATGACAGCTGCAAGCGCTTTTAGAAACAGAGTAAATAGCAGCACCATACGACCTTGTGTCCTTAAATGTCAGCAGTACCTGGTCTCCTTGGTGGCGGTGAAGAGGTCATGGTCACCATCGTCCTCGTCAAACAGGCTGTCTTTTGGAGCAGCTCTAGCGCTGGGCAGACTGGAGGGGGCGCTGTTGCTGCCTCGCATGCCTGTTTTCACATCAGGCTTGACCTGGCTTGGTTTGCTGCTCATCCACTGATCCTGCTGCTCCCAGGAGAAGACCATGCAAAGAGCTGGACTGTCTGATCTGAACCAGGCTAATAATTTCACACTGGCTGACTGTACCAGGCTCACTTTCCCCCCAGTACACAAACGGTATTATTTATACTTTTCTACATGTGACTTTGACTTACGATTGGCTATAATATTGGTGAAATCTGAATAAAAATTCTACTAGTCCACATTCCATAATTTTCTTGGACTGGGACTTAATAACAATGTTAATTATAAAAGATTAAGTTCACAGATGCAGGCTTCAGGGAGCTGCCATGACGTGTTCCGATTTAGCAGGAGACTTTGTCACTGCCTGCCGAATAATAGAAAACTAGCCAGTGACTACACAAACCACAGATGGGAGCATTACATACAGTGTGAATTTAATGTTCTGTGAAATAAACAGGGTCACCGACCGCGCGTTTTGGGCAGAAGGGTTAGCGTTAGCTGATTAGCTGTGAGGGTATTTTCATTTTGGACAGAAGGGTTAGGGTTAGCGTTAGCTGATTAGTAGTAAGGGTACGCCCGTTTTGGGCAGAAGGGTTAGCGTTAGCTGATTAGCTGTGAGGGTACGCCCGTTTCGGGCAGAAGGGTTAAGGTTAGCGTTAGCTGATTAGCTGTGAGGGTACGCCCGTTTGGGCAGAAGGGTTAGCATTAGCTGATTAGTAGTAAGGGTACGCCCATTTGGGCAGAAGGGTTAGCGTTAGCTGATTAGCTGTGAGGGTACGTGTGTTTTGGGCAGAAGGGTTAAGGTTAGCGTTAGCTGATTAGCTGTGAGGGTACGCCCGTTTGGGCAGAAGGGTTAGCATTAGCTGATTAGTAGTAAGGGTACGCCCATAAGGGTTAGGGTTAGCGTTAGCTGATTAGCTGTGAGGGTACGCCCGTTTTGAGCAGAAGGGTTAGGGTTAGCGTTAGCTGATTAGTTGTGAGGGTACGCCCGTTTTGGGCAGAAGGGTTAGCGTTAGCTGATTAGCTGTGAGGGTACACCCGTTTTGGGCAGAAGGGTTAGGGTTAGCTGATTAGTAGTAAGGGTACGCCCATTTTGGGCAGTAGGGTTAGGGTTAGCGTTAGCTGATTAGCTGTAAGGGTACGCCCGTTTTGGGCAGAAGGGTTAGCGTTAGCTGATTAGCTGTGAGGGTATGCCCGTTTTGGGCAGAAGGGTTAGGGTTAGCGTTAGCTGATTAGTAGTAAGGGTACGCCCGTTTTGGGTAGAAGGGTTAGGGTTAGCGTTAGCTTATTAGTAGTAAGGGTACGCCTGTTTTGGGCAGAAGGGTTAGGGTTAGCGTTAGCTTATTAGTAGTAAGGGTACGCCCATTTGGGCAGAAGGGTTGGCGTTAGCTGATTAGCTGTGAGGGTACGCCCGTTTGGGCAGAAGGGTTAGCGTTAGCTGATTAGCTGTGAGGGTACTTGTGTTTTGGGCAGAAGAGTTAGGGTTAGCGTTAGCTGATTAGTAGTAAGGGTACGCCCGTTTGGGCAGAAGGGTTAGGGTTAGCGTTAGCTGATTAGTAGTAAGGGTACGCCCGTTTGGGCAGAAGGGTTAGCGTTAGCTGATTAGCTGTGAGGGTCCGCCCGTTTGGGCAGAAAGGTTAGCGTTAGCTGATTAGTAGTAAGGGTACGCCCGTTTGGGCAGAAGGGTTAGCGTTAGCTGATTAGCTGTGAGGGTACGTGTGTTTTGGGCAGAAGGGTTAGGGTTAGCTTTAGCTGATTAGCTGTGAGGGTACGCCCGTTTTGGGCAGAAGGGTTAGGGTTAGCGTTAGCTGATTAGCTGTGAGGGTCCGCCCGTTTGGGCAGAAAGGTTAGCGTTAGCTGATTAGTAGTAAGGGTACGCCCGTTTGGGCAGAAGGGTTTACCTCATCATCACTGAACAGGGCGCTGGAGCCCGGCTTGCTGGGCTTCTGCACTGAAACGCTTTTTCCCTGGTTCGATTTGGATTTAGTGGGCGCAGTCGAAAACAGATCCTGAAAGACAAAGGACCGTTCAGTGAAAAAAGCAATGAAGCAAATGACAATCACTGCTATTCACTCACCTTCTAGTGCAGTATTTATTCTGCAAAGACATCTGCAAAGGCCACTCAAACTGTCCCAGCACAGGCTGAGCAAACTCATTGGCCAGGCCTACCTCCCCTTCCTCGTCATCGAATATAGAAAGCGGAGCTTTGCTGGGTTTGCTTTGGACAGCAGGCTCAGGCCTCGTCTGAGACTTAGCAGCAGAAGGAAAGATCTGTGAATGTTGAGGAGATTAATGATATTTATTGATGATGAAATGGGGTGTAACAGTTCATAACCACCAAGAACAAGCAGGCAGTTACGGCTCACAGTTCACATGTCCTCCACTGCAGACCTTTCGTCGTTTATGCATAAATCTCAGAGAATATATGAATATATTCATATTAACCAGCTCTGTGGATTGCACAATAACATGTTCATGCACGCTAACTGTGTTTATTTCATTTGAAACCCATAGTCAGAAATGTCCAGCCTCAAATAGGCTGGCTATATGGCTAATACACACACACAGACTTCTTGGACAAAATGCCCCAAAAGCATGGACAGGTCTGATATGCCTTCTCAAACATTAGGTGCGATGAAGCACCAATAACTCCACTTAACTCTGATGCTGTTGTGACTGCAGGTAACAGGGTGAAAGAGTGAGTCTAACCTGTGTGTCTTCATCATCAGAGAACAGCCCTCCACTCTGGGGCTTCACGGCAGGCTTAGGTGATGGTTTGGCAACGGCAGGCTTAGGTGACGGTTTGGCAACATCAGGCCCGGATACCGTCTCAAAGCAATAGACAACACAAGTTAATTAATCATGGATTAGCTTCACCTTGTCAATCAGACTGTGAGTGAGAGAGAGAGAGGGAGGAAGAGGAAAGAGAGCAGCAGAGATGATTAGTGGACGGTCAGCTACCTCCTCTGATTTCTCCGAATCCTCGTTGGTGGAGGGCTGACGTCTCTTCAGACCCTCGACTAGGACGTTCTTGGTACCGGGTCCAAACATAGAAATGGCCCCTGCAGGCATCTGAATGCAATCACAAACCATGAAAATTAACTTAGCTGAACACATTCACAAAACCTGAACATTAACACATCTGAACTCAGTCACAAACTGTTAATATTAACACACTTGAACACATTCACAAACCATTCACATTAACACAGCTGAACACAGTCACAAACCGTTAATATTAACATAGCTGAACGCAGTCGCAAACCATGAATATTAACACTCCTGAACAGTCACAAACTGAATATGAACACGTGTGACTCATGTGTAACTGAAACCTACAAAATCAGCCTCAGCATGGCAAGCTCGGTGTAAAAGCATGACTGCCAGTGTGCCTCAGAATTAATACCAATTCAGCCTCAGCACAGAGCAGAGCGTAACATCAAAGCTCCTGCTCCTCTGGCAGCAACAGCCTCTCCTCAGTGCTGCCCTTTCAGTTCCCTTTGGCTTTCTTTAGAAAAAGTATTTTAAAATAAGCCCAGTCGGCATATATTCTCTGAGACTAACAGCCATGCGTTGCACATACAGTATGCAGAAGCAAAAATCAAATAGCAAATCGTGAATTGGTCTTTTCTCCCCACCCATTTCTGTACCCCCCCCCCCTCCCGCCCCAAAGCCCTATCGCTATTGCAGGTCTTTGCTGTGTTGAGGCACGCAAGGATTAGCAAGCAAATGCTTCGGCTGCTCGAAGTTAATCAATAGCTTAGTTAAACTGATCCTGCTGGCTGCTCTTGATTCTGTATGGGTGGATTACAGTTAAACTGATCCTGTTTTCCCTGCAGTAAACCCGCCGGTCTGGCAACGCGACGTGGTGAGCAGACGGGCCTCTCAGAGGCCGACCTTTACCTTTTTCTCAGGTGCAGGGGGAGTATTCTCCTTAGCTGCCTCCTTTGGGCTCGGTCTGGAGGGCGGAGCGCCCGAGCTCGCTCCAAAAATGTCTCCGTCTTCATCGTCGTCGTCGTCCTCGACCCCCCCGAACAAATCCACCTTCTTCTGTTTGGGTTTCTCAAACCCAGCTACAGCAGAAAAGAAACACACAACCTCCATGAGACACGTGTTGTGTTTATCCACAGACTAAAGGAACTCTCCTGGGCCTTTTTTAGGTTAAAGAAGGCCTAAAGAAGGCCCAGGACAGAAGGCACTAAAGGAAGGCTAGTTCTCCAGGAATAGCGGTAAATGTCTAACAAGAACAATGAAAAATACACAGACTGAGGAGCAGATCACACAGACTGAGGAGCAGATCACACAGACTGAGGAGCCAAATACACAGACTGAGGAGCAGATCACACAGACTGAGGAGCCAAATACACAGACTGAGGAGCAGATCACACAGACTGAAGAGCAGATCACACAGACTGAGGAGCCAAATACACAGACTGAAGAGCAGATCACACAGACTGAGGAGCAGATCACACAGACTGAGGAGCCAAATACACAGACTGAAGAGCAGATCACACAGACTGAGGAGCCAAATACACAGACTGAGGAGCAGATCACACAGACTGAGGAGCAGATCACACAGACTGAAGAGCAGATCACAGACAGAGGAGCCAAATACACAGACTGAAGAGCAGATCACACAGACTGAGGAGCCAAATACACAGACTGAGGAGCAGATCACACAGACTGAAGAGCAGATCACACAGACTGAGGAGCCAAATACACAGACTGAGGAGCAGATCACACAGACTGAGGAGCAGATCACACAGACTGAGGAGCCAAATACACAGACTGAGGAGCAGATCACACAGACTGAGGAGCCAAATACACAGACTGAGGAGCAGATCACACAGACTGAGGAGCAGATCACACAGACTGAGGAGCCAAATACACAGACTGAGGAGCAGATCACACAGACTGAGGAGCAGATCACACAGACTGAAGAGCAGATCACAGACAGAGGAGCCAAATACACAGACTGAGGAGCAGATCAAATTCTCTCATGAACAATCCTGCTGCAGCCCATCAACCTGCTCCTATAGATTTCTACATTACATGTAACGGTCAGGTACAAAGCCCACTTATCGCCCTCCATATCTCCTGCAGAACCATGCATATCTGCAGGATCCACCCTTAATTAATTCCTCCTCGTTAGGAGTGGACACCATACGCACCAGACTTCATATTTAAGCACGTGAGCAGAGCATGAGCAGCACTGTCACAGGCCTGTGAAATTCGCTGATAAGCAGATGAGGTGATAAATGAATGCAGTGGGAAGCATGTAAAAGACGTGCGTTCTGCTGACTCCAGGGTGGCTGACTCATATTCACCAGAAGCGGACTTTTTCAGAGTGCTGCCGCTGAAGAAATCTTCGTCGTCGTCCTCGTCGTCGAAGAGCCCGGCCGAGGCGGGCTGGGTGGGGGCCGCCTGGGGCTTGGCTGCGCCTCCGTTCTCCCTGCCCCCTGAGGAGCCCGAGGCATTGCCCGGGGGGCCAAACAGACTGCTTCCTGCAGGAAGACAGAATAAAACACACAAGTAGTGTTTACTAGATATACGCTATAATATACTGGAGGAACTCATCCCTAAAATCTGAATTCAGTATGTTCTGTCAAACCCTCGGACAATAGGTATCACTGTGAAATAGTCACAAATGCTGTGTGTTAATGGAAGTTACGAACACTGTATTTCAGACATAACTGAAGACTTGCAGTATTGCTTTCAGTCCAGTTCCTTCTGAGTAGCTAATGACTTTCTGAAGAGGCAACGGCATTAAAGTTCTTATAAATGAGGGTGTCAGTTACTTTCATATTATGCCTCTGTTATTTTTTCTGTTATGTATAAATAAGGTGTTTTGTGTTTTTCAAAATAATAAAGAGCACATTCAAAAGAAGTGCATCAATTTGATTTCATCCCCACCATGCACATTCATGAGGAGAAACGGGGAATGATTAAGAAAAACAGAGTTTCAACTGAAGCTTCCTTTTTTGCACTTCACTTTCTTAGTCATCTTGAACGCTCCCTTTACCTGGGAATATAGAGACAGCCCCAGTGGGAATCTTCCTATTGGACTTGGATAATACAGGATCTATTGAGAAAAGGCAGAAGACAGAAGCAGGCCCAGGTGAGGATTTGAAATGAATACCCAGCTAAACAAACTTAAAATACAATATACATTGTATTTTAAAATACATACAAGGGCTCAGAATGAACTTTCAATAAACCTGTGTGGGGTTAAGACTGTATTTTCACAATTATTTTTTAAAGGTTGGAGATTATTTTCAGAGAAAGATGCCATACTGTTCATCAGTCTGATGGTTAAAGGCATGTCACTTTTGTTTCAGTACCACTTAAAAATAGAGTACATCACTCCAGCTATCACAAACACTACAACATAAAAGGAATGTGTGAAACACCTGTACACCTTGATATATAACAATGAAAACATCTTTAATAATGTCCTGAAGTTATGTATTGCACAAACTGCTTAATTAGCATTAGCTCTGGAATAAATGAAAGGCATCAAAATGTTTCTTTTCTTTTGAATTGTTTAGGGGAATATTATAGCAGACAACTCTCTGACACAGCTCATAGTGCAAAAAGTAATATCAATATCAACATACATCTCATCGGGGGGGTTATGGCACAGGCATGCCATTCTAGGATAATAATCTAGGATGCTCACAGCATGTCACGGTGTATAGCTTGCATGCATAAATATGTACATATGTATGTCTCAATCTTTGGGAAAATAGAAAAGTAAAATATTAAAGATTAGTTTATTTCACACAAATCTATATGGTTAACCCACCAAAGCAGTTTTACACAGTATAAAAATATATCACCGAGAGAGGCCAAGGGATTCTGAGAGAAATCCAACGTTAAACAACATAATATTGTGCAAAGGTCATGAATCCTTCTGCTCATGGTGTGTTTTCTTACTGTACTGATCTCCTGAATGAAAAGTAGCAGGATCCAGGTCAGGTATAGCTATGCTGCTATAGCCTTATTCTGCCGGGGTTTTCCTTATTGCACGCAGGCACCTCTGTCTCTTCTGCTCTGCTTGCTAATCTACCTTTTGAACCCCCAACAATGTTTTTTTTTTCTCATTTTCCTCGGCTCTGGGCACCTGCTCGGAGCTCTAGCCCAAGTTTGCTGAGCACCCCCCCCCCCCCCCCCGTTCCGGAGCTCCAGCCCTAGACCAGCTAGACCAGCTGGGCACCCCCGCGTCCTGCCACTGTTGACTTTCCATAACAAACCGGTGCCTGCCCGCGGCAGATGGGTTCCCTCTCTGAGTCCGGTTCTGCTCAAGGTTTCTTCCTGCTATCAGTCAGGGAGTTTTTCCTTGCCACTGTTGCCCTAGGCTTACTCTTTAGGGGGCCGGTTCTCTGTAAAGCTGCTTTGTGACAAAGCTCCTTTGTTAAAAGCGCTATACAAATAAAAATTGATTGAATGATTGAGGTAAGGATGCTTTTCATACATAACAAACTTCACGCAGCATGAGTCAACATTGTACAGGCCCTGGACACCTGTTTGAGCGTGCAATTTAATCTCATTTTATTTGTATAGCGCTTTTAACAAAGACACTGACACAAAGACGCTTTAGAGAGGAAATGGAAAGGATAACTGGGAAAAAAACTGGGACTAAACCCACAAAAAGTGAACAACTGTGGTGAAAAAATCTCCAGTAGGAAGAAAAACATTCAAATGGTGGTGAGAAAAAAAAACCCAATGAGAAGAAATCTCAGGAGAAACACAGATATAGAACAGGAGGCCATCCTCCACTGGCCAGTATGATGGAAGTTAGGGGTATGCACTGTCATGCCCGGTGTAACAGTTAGGTTATGTACTGTAATGCCCAATGTAACAGTTAGGGTTATGTACTGTAATGCTGTGTACAGTTAGGGTTATGTACTGTAATGCCCAATGCAACAGTTAGGGTTATGTACTGTAATGCCCAATGTAACAGTTAGGGTTATGTACTGTAATGCCCAATGTAACAGTTAGGGTTATGTACTGTAATGACTGGTGTAATAGTTAGGGTTATGTCCTGTAATGCCCAATGTAACAGTTAGGGTTATGTATGGTAATGCTGTGTACAGTCAGGGTTATGTACTGTAATGGCCAATGTAACAGTTGAGGTTATGTACTGTAATGGCCAATGTTACAGTTGGGGTTATGTACTGTAATGCCCAATGTAACAGTTAGGGTTATGTACTGTAATTCCCAATGTAACAGTTAGGGTTATGTACTGTAATGCTGTGTACATTTAGGGTTATGTACTGTAATGCTGTGTACAGTTGGGGTTATGTACTGTAATGCCCAATGTAACAGTTAGGGTTATGTACTGTAATTCCCAATGTAACAGTTAGGGTTATGTACGGTAATGCTGTGTACAGCTAGGATTATGTACTGTAATGCTGTGTACAGTTAGGGTTATGTACGGTAATGCTGTGTACAGTTAGGGTTATGTACTGTAATGGCCAATGTAACAGTTAGGGTTATGTACTGTAATGCCCAATGTAACAGTTAGGGTTATGTACGGTAATGCTGTGTACAGTTAGGGTTATGTACTGTAATGGCCAATGTAACAGTTAGGGTTATGTACTGCAATTCCAAATGTAACAGTTAGGGTTATATACTGCAATTCCCAATGTAACAGTTAGGGTTATGTACTGTAATGCCCAATGTAACAGTTAGGGTTATGTACGGTAATGCTGTGTACAGTTATGGTTATGTATGGTAATGCTGTGTACAGTTAGAGTTATGTACTGTAATGGCCAATGTAACAGTTAGGGTTATGTACTGTAATGCCCAATGTAACAGTTAGGGTTATGTACGGTAATGCTGTGTACAGTTAGGGTTATGTACGGTAATGCTGTGTACAGTTAGGGTTATGTACTGTAATGGCCAATGTAACAGTTAGGGTTATGTACTGCAATTCCCAATGTAACAGTTAGGGTTATGTACGGTAATGCTGTGTACAGTTATGGTTATGTACGGTAATGCTGTGTACAGTTAGAGTTATGTACTGTAATGGCCAATGTAACAGATAGGGTTATGTACTGTAATGCCCAATGTAACAGTTAGGGTTATGTACGGTAATGCTGTGTACAGTTAGGGTTATGTACGGTAATGCTGTGTACAGTTAGAGTTATGTACTGTAATGGCCAATGTAACAGTTAGGGTTATGTACTGTAATGCCCAATGTAACAGTTAGGGTTATGTACGGTAATGCTGTGTACAGTTACGGTTATGTACTGTAATGTTGCGTACAGTAAAAAGAGCAGGTCCTGCTGAGTATGAAGCATTCTGCAGTCGGCCTCACCTTCAGCAGCTGGTACTGGACTCGTTCCCCCCAGCTGGTGTTTCGGCGCATCGGAGAACAAATCGCCCTGGGAAACAAGCCCCACAGGACCCAGAAATTACTGACCTTTTACTGTCAACAGGTATCCAACGAGCATACCTGGTTACCATGAGCACAGGCCGGCCTCATCATACAACACATCCGCAAACTCAATCAGGAGGCCTGAGACCGCGAGTCCATCCGCTAGGGTCTCCTGATCAAGAGCTTACAATATTCTAAAAAGCAGGATGTTTACGAAAAACACACCCTTCATGTGTAAAGCCCAAAAACTATGAGAGCATACAAACACACTTTCAACTTTCACTCAGATTAAAAAGCATCACATTGTCAGGAAGATGAAGATCAATTGGAATACGTTTCATTTCTCGAACCCAGCAGTTTTAACTGTAAACACCCTCGTTTGAGGTCCGGCACTCTGAATAACAACCATTTAAAACACCTCACTTACCCAACATGTAAAATATATTTATTTGATTTAATTTGGTAATTATTATCAAAGATATGAATTATCAATCAAATCGGCGAATTTGTTGATAGGCAGAGCAAAATGTTTGGATCAACCGTTATCAAAATGTACAACTCACAACCAGAAATTTTTTTTAAGTTACAACAAATATTCAATCTAAAGATGAGGTTCAACTACCTTAAAACAATTAACAAAGGTTACAGACATGGACAGTCACACAAGAAATGCATGAGAGAATATACCAAACCACAGCTTTTGTCCCAAAGTAATCCAAAAGGCAAAAACCAAAAGACAGAAGATTCCAAATGAACCAGAGATAAACTGTAGAACACCAGACATAGATGCAGGACTCAGATGCACTTCCAACTGTTACCAAACTTCTTCTTTATAAGTTGCCCAAAAACTTAACTTAACTAAAGGAAAGCTGCATATTTTAACTGGTGAAATAGAGGAGGGGCACCCCCTCTGACACGCACGCAGGCACGCACGCAGACACACAGATTCACACCTCAGATGTAACCCCCCAGGCTATGCTGGCCGAGCACTTTGAAGCTTCCTATGGCTGAGAATGGCCAAATGGTGAATTACGTGTCTGACAACATATTAATGTCACCATTAATGAGTGGAAAACACATAATGCTTTTCAGAAAGGGTGTATTTTCAGAGGTATGTTTTTTTTTTGCCATTTTCTTCCATTTTCATTTAGTTGTTATACCAATTCCCCGTGTGTCCTGGTCGATGCGCTATCCTCTGTCGGTCTGGGGAGGGTGTAGACTACCACATGCCTCCTCCGATACACGTGGAGTCGCCAGCCGCTTCTTTTCACCTGACACTGGGAGGTTCACGCTGTCTCCCCCAGATCCACTCCCTGCTGAACAGGCGCCCCGACCAACCAGTAGCAGTCGCTAATGCAACGATCAGGGCTCATACCCTCACCGGCTTCCCACCCGCGAACACAGCAAATTGCGCTCGTAGGAACGTCTGACCAAGCCGGAAGTACCGCTGCCGGGGATTGAACCCAGGTCTCTGCGGTGGTAGGCGAGTGCTTACACCTGTACACTACCCAGACGGCCCACCAGAGGTATGTTCATATTTCAAAGACTATAGGTGGCTAAAGCTGGCCTCTAAAATGGACCTCATTTCTCATGAAACAATCCCAATGTAAGAAAGCCACATTAGCTACGTGGATTGCTAATGAGCCAGGTAGAGACCCTGACTTAGAGTGGTGGTGGGCTTAACAGCACAAACGCAATGGCTCGTTTGTAAAGCCAGGGAAATGATACGGGAAACATTCAGGCTACATTCACCTACCTCATCATCGTCATCAAACAAGCCCCTCCCTCCACTGAACAGACCGCCTTTCCCGCCAAATGGAGAATAGTCCTCATCCTCCATTTTTGGAGGACTGAACATGTCATCATCATCAGGAGCAGCTGTGAAGATTACAAAGTTCAGTCTCAACAGCAGTGAGTCACACGAGAACAGAATAAATAAGGAATGATCTGCAATTTACAATAATGCTATATTGTCACTTGATATGGTATATGTAACTGGATTTTTATGAATCAAAAATGATTATGAATGTAAAAATCGAATAAAAAAGAAATCAATAAAAAATATGAATATCCATCTTGAAGTCACACTCCCTCTGTCATATCTTAAATTTAAAAATGATGGCTTCTGTAGAAACCAGAAAAACTGGCTTAAGATTCACTATTTAAATTCACCATGCCAAAATGCAAAAAGCAGGACACTTCCTCTTTTTACTTACACCTGCTCATCATTTTAAAACCTCCTCTTATTTTTCCCCATTCTCTATTTTTACTTCTCTGTTGTTCTTTCAATATGGAACACCCAGTGTGGCCTTGCAGAATCGAGTATGCAGTTAGGCCTTGCAGAATCGCGTATGCAGTTAGGCCTTGCAGAATCGAGTATGCAGTTAGGCCTTGCAGAATCGCGTATGCAGTTAGGCCTTGCAGAATCACGTATGCAGTTAGGCCTTGCAGAATCGCGTATGCAGTTAGGCCTTGCAGAATCACGTATGCAGTGTGGCCTTGCAGAATCACGTATGCAGTTAGGCCTTGCAGAATCGCGTATGCAGTGTGGCCTTGCAGAATCATGTGAGCAGTCAGGCCTACCCTGAGATTTAACAGCCTTGGGCTCTTTCTTTCCTTTACTCTTCTTCTTTGCGGCAGAGGTGGAGGATTTTAATGCTTTGGAAAAATTGATAGAAACAAACAAAAATAAGTATGCAGATGAGATGGGGCAAGCACACCAAATTCATGCAATACCATTTGTGTGGGGGAAGAGAGAACTATTTCACAATACTTTAGCTGGAGTGCATTCCATTTGTTATTTAACCAGCAACGCAATGAATAAATATGAATGAGATTCACAGATTTTTTATCTTTTTTGGGCAATGCACACATGTACATGAACCGATTGTTATATGTAATAATTAAGGGCAGGAAATGGAGTAAAAGGTGAAGGGCAGGTTGACTCACATGAGCGATCCTCTTCTGGCTTGCTTGGCACCTCCCCTTTAATGCGGGCGGCCAGTTCATCTGCAAACGATGCAGGGCCAGTGGAGCTCTGAAATTAGCAGGGAAAGTTTCACACTGGCACACACCACCCTCACCTAGAACCAACAGAACAGCTGAACCACACACCACCCTCACCTAGAACCAACACAACAGCTGAACCACACACCACCCTCACCTAGAACCAACACAACAGCTGAACCACACACCACCCTCACCGAGAACCAACACAACAGCTGAACCACACACTACCCTCACCGAGAACCAACACAACAGCTGAACCACACACCACGCTCACCTAGACCCAACATATTAGCTGAACCACACACCACCCTCACCTAGAACCAACACAACAGCTGAACCACACACCACCCTCACCTAGAACTAAACACATCAGCTGAACCACACACCACCCTCACCTAGAACTAAACACATCAGCTGAACCACACACCACCCTCACCGAGAACTAAACACATCAGCTGAACCACACACTACCCTCACCTAGAACTAAACACATCAGCTGAACCACACACCACCCTCACCGAGAACTAAACACATCAGCTGAACCACACACCACCCTCACCGAGAACTAAACACATCAGCTGAACCACACACCACCCTCACCGAGAACCAACACAACAGCTGAACCACACACCACCCTCACCTAGAACTAAACACATCAGCTGAACCACACACCACCCTCACCGAGAACCAACACATCAGCTGAACCACACACCACCCTCACCTAGACCCAACATATCAGCTGAACCACACACCACCCTCACCTAGAACCAAACACTAACACAGCAAGTGTGCTAAAGGCTAACACAAAGTGTGTACCTGTCCATCTTCGTTTTCATCTTTATCAGATTCTCCAAATATATCAGAGTCTTCCTCTTCATCCTCCTCTTCTTCATCCTCCTCGCTTGCGATCGATGACTTCTGTACGATAAAGAGATAAACTCATGACCCTTCCACAGTCTGTTTCATGTTACAACCTCCAAAATCTACTTTCTGTACTTCCCAGAAACCACAGCAATAAATATGAATATTGGGAATTAGCATTATCCTGCCAAATAAGATGCATATAATGATATTATTTTGTGGCCTTCTTGCTTGTCCCTACCTGATTTCCGCATGCAAATAAAAATATGTGAGTCAAATGTGTTCAGAGAGACAGCAATTGTGGCTCTAAAATGGCTAACTCACTTCTTTTATGCTTCCTTGTCCTTCTTCATCCTGGTCAAAGTCATCTGACTGCTAATTCCAAAAACACAGTAAAAGAAGTATAAACAAATACATAAAATTATGATCGTAGCACAGAATCCCTGAAGTG
This sequence comes from Anguilla anguilla, assembly GCF_013347855.1. Lineage (NCBI taxonomy): Eukaryota > Metazoa > Chordata > Actinopteri > Anguilliformes > Anguillidae > Anguilla > Anguilla anguilla. Next base: position 38,039 of record NC_049218.1, on the reverse strand, counting down.
TCCCTGCATGTTTATTAAGGCCTGGGGCAATTCAGTTCATTAATGGCAAATACTATTTTTCCACTCATTGTTGAATCTGTCATCAAAGAAAATCAAGAGAAATTCATGACCTATTGCTGGATATGTTTACCACTTAGAACATGCAAATAGAGGGTAAGTGATTTATTCACAGAAGTGAGTTATAAATAAGCAGCTTACATGGTAAGATAAAAGATAAATGTTTCACCATTCAAACAAGAAATAATGAGTTACAGTACTTTTGAAAAAACATAGAAGTCTTACATCGTCATTCTTATCTTCTTCACTGTCAATGACGCTGTCTCGGTCGCTATCTATGGACATTTCTGTAAATAAACAAGAGAGCTTCATAACTGAGAAACGTTTACACATTTATAAATGCAGAGCATTGTCTCATGAAGGATTTGTGATTTTAACTGCCTAAATACACTAATTCCTTTGGTGTCTGACGTCTGATCCACAGTACGAAGCCAGGCTGCATTATGGCTCTACCTGATTTGCTGGCTCATACTGCCCTCTTACGGCCACTGCAGGTACTGAAACTACATGCACGAATCATTCCATTTGTTCAGTTGTGAAGTAAATCAAAGAAGCATGTCAGAAATATATGTCATGGTAGGTATGATACGTTATGACATTTGCTTGCTCAGAAGTTCTTGCTTTCAATTATATATAAAATGAATAAAACCGATTTTTTATACATGAAATCACTATGTTGTAAAAAAAGATGAGCATAGCTGTAATGGTATTATTTGTGTACAGATTGTAGAGCAGCCAGGCGCTGTGTTTAAGACAATGACAGTGTTCTACCTTCACTGGAGAGGTCTCCAAGCCCCACGTCATCTTGTTCCATGAAGTGCTGAGATCCTATCAGGTAAGGCAAGGGTCTGTCCACATACAGGTCCTGCAAGCAGTGATGTCATCAACACACACCAAACTCAGGAAACATTCAGGCTGGAAAACTATTTTAAATAAAGAAAGCTTTCTCTGTAAGCCCATTTATTATAGAGAGAGAATTAGTCTTCACCAGTCCTCAAAAACAATAAAATGCATAATTTTGTTTAATTAAAAATGGTGATTCCCTTAGGTAGGCCAGGACAACAAAAAACTAAAAACCCACCTCTTCTGACTGTATGTTAGCTCCCTTTCTATTTCCACTAACAGTTGTTTTCCTATGTATTACTTCAGGATTGTTACAGTGTGCTTTATGCTTTTATATGGCTTTTAGCAGTATGAATCTATGCTAAGTACTATGGCCCTCGGGTGGCATAAGTTAACTTTGCTATATGCTTTAAAGATGTTGCACATACTAGTTGGCCCAGTGTTAGCCAGGAGTGAAACTACTGCTCACATAACTCAGAGACAGGCACTAATGCTCTCTTAAACAGCAGGTCCCTCTGGATTAAGTGACTGTAATGTAATTTTTTACTTTGCTTGCTAAAACAGCGGGTCACTCCACTGGCACACAGTGGATCCAACGGAGACATGCACCCAAGATTTACGTACCTTTGGTTCTAGTATCGGCTCAACTCGATCAGCGATTTCTTCATCTTCCGATTCCGAGTTTCCTGCTTTGATATCCAGCTGCTCAAAGGCAGATTCCAGAACCCTCAGGCCGTAGTTCACCGCTTCCTGGACTTTAGGAATGAGTTCCGCCTCCTTCTGTTCTCGCGTTTTCTCCTGAGGAATTAAAGCGCTATTCACCACGCGAAACTAAGAGGGTTAGGGTGAGGGTTAACCCTCACCCTAGCCCTCACCACATAATATACTCAAGGGCATAAACTAAGCTCAGTAAGGTTGTAGTTGTCTGGACTAGAAGCACTGAACTTTCACACTGGAAGATGCAAGCTGTTCTTTATTTTCTAATGTGCATTTAAAAAGTGTGTAAAAAGTGCAAATAAATCGCAATCACAAATGTCTCTGTTGAATTTTGACCATTTTCTGGATGAAATAGGAACGAGGTATGTCTAGTTTATTTAACAGTTACCTTATCCAGGTCATTTCCCTAGTTAGAAGTATAGGCCATCAGGATTATAATCCTGGTCAATAATCACATTTCAAGTGGACTCGACCATAACATTACTATAAACATTTAGAATAGTACTTTCCAAAATATTAAAAATCAAGATATCTTAGATCTGTTCAAACATTTCCCCATTTTTTCAGATTTTTTGGCTTTTGACCAAGTGACAAGTCAGAGGATTCATCGAGATGATGAACAGCACCAATCTTTATCCTCATTCAGATTTACAGTCCAGGGAAAAAAGATCATCATCATCACTATCATCAATAACAGCAACCGTCTCAAACTGAAAATAAAAACACCCTGAAGCTATTTATAGCACAGGGGTAACACAGGGTTAAAATCCCTCCACCCTGCAGGCATCCCTGTTCTCTGCGATTCTCACCTGTTCTGGCTGTATCTCTGTAGCTTCAGGTTTTGACACAGGCTCCTCCACTTCCTCGTCATACACGCGCTGTAGAATTCAACCAATCAGCCCACATGCCCACTCACAGCAAAGAGATACAATTCAACCAATCAGCCCGCTTGCCCACTCACAGCAAAGAGATACAATTCAACCAATCAGCCCACATGCCCACTCACACCAAAGAGATACAATTCAACCAATCGGCCCATATGCTTACTCACAGCAAAGAGATACAATTCAACCAATCAGCCCACATGCCCACTCACAGCAAAGAGATACAACAATTCTCAGACATGACTGTAAAACATGGCACAATTTTTTGAATCAATGATGAAGGAATGGAGACAGCTTGTCCTGAGACTCTTAAAGGTGCAGTGGGTGTTCAGTGAAGCATTGCTAGATGAATGACACATGCTCTTGATGAAGCAGGTGTTGAAGTATGTGAAGCATGTTTAGACATGGGTTCTTGATGAACTAGCTGTTGGAGATTGCGTGAAGCACATTTTGACGTACATTCTCGATGAACTGCGTGTTGGAGAGCATGAGGAAGTCGTTGAAGACAGTGTGAAGGCAGCAGTCTGTGGCCTTGGTGTCCCGGATTAGGCCGTCCAGCTGCTTCTCAATCTCATGCGTCTTTGACAGCATCCTCTGAGAGAAGTCTTGGAGGAATAGGAAGAGCTACGGAGACCGAGATGAAACCATAATGAGAGCGAGACAGAGGCGAGACCGCATTTCCACACAATATGACAACTATATGCAGCTCTAGGACAAGCATGTGACAGTGCAAATAACTGAGCCCCCTACTCTACTCCTGAAGTACCTCCTGTGGAGCAGATGTGATCTGAGATACCTCCTGTAGGGCAGAGGTGATCTGAGATACCTCCTGTAGAGCAGATGTGATCTGAGACATCTCCTGTATTTCAAGATTTCATGCCAACTTCTGCTTAATTATTGAAATAGTCCAATATTTCACTTGATCTGCCATTTTTTATACACTCGTGAGTTACCGACACAGACTACACAATAGTCCAATACAAGACTGTTGCACTGGTTCTTGTGTATGCAGCTGTAATATAGAACTTGTTGGAACTGTAGCATCCCAGTATATTTTGTGCTACGGTGCTTATTACCTTTTCTATAAAGTGCTTGTTAAATCTCCAGTTGTAGCCTTCATGTCACCTTTTTGTTATAGAAAGTTATTTTAGATAAGTTTCTAACTCGGAACATCTGAAAGAAATTTGTGGACAGACTTTTAGAAAAGAGGACCATCTTCAACAGCTTGGGTTACATCTACCTGCCCGGGGAGATCCTGCAACCTGCGCTGAGCCTGAATAGATGCTTGGAACATCTTTAGGACATATAGATTTAATCCTAATGGCTGTCACAATGTAGCCTCATAACCCTTATAACTGCTAATAGCCTGAGTGTTCATATGTATTCAGAAGATGGAAACAATAAAATCTGCAGAGCTCAAGTATTTCCCTCATGTACAGATGAAATTCTAAGTTTGAAACTCTTATTGATTAATGTCCCTTTTCCCAGTAAAAAACAGACATAATTAAAAAATGCAATAACATTTAAGATTCTCAAAATTAATGATCCGAGATGCATGTTCCTCTGTCTTACTCCAGAGTCAGCAGCCAGAGACCAGTTAGCGCTGGTCTTGCGAATCTCCTCCAAGGACCATGGCCTCTCCCACACCTGCTCACCCGTCCCGTTCTGTTCACTAGGCCCGTTAGGCCCGTTAGGCACGGCCGGCGACACTGCACTCATCTGCAACACACCACCCACACGTTAGAACACTGCAACACACCACCAACACGTTAGAACACTGCAACACACCACCAACACGTTAGAACACTGCAACATACCACCCACACGTTAGAACACTGCAACACACCACCCACACGTTAGAACACTGCAACACACCACCCACACGTTAGAACACTGCAACATACCACCCACACGTTAGAACACTGCAACACACCACCCACACGTTAGAACACTACAACATACCACCCACACGTTAGAACACTACAAACACACCACCCACACATCAGAACACTGCAACACACCACCCACACGTTAGAACACTGCAACACACCACCCACACGTTAGAACACTGCAACACACCACCCACATGTTAGAACACTGCAACACACCACCCACACGTTAGAACACTGCAACACACCACCCACACGTTAGAACACTGCAACATACCACCCAAACGTTAGAACACTGTAACACACCACGCACACGTTAGAACACTGCAACATACCACCCAAACGTTAGAACACTGCAACACACCACCCACACGTTAGAACACGGCAACACAAGACCCACACACATTACAACATTGCAACACAACACCCACACACAACACATAAAGTAGTAATTCACCTAAATGTAGCAAACTCGTGATTAGCCTACTGTTCTCTTCATTTGATCATAGCTTTATCATAAGTTCATTACCAATGAACGTGTGTATGGAAAACAGGTACAGGCTATAACTACTGGCCTGTAACTGCATAACTCCAGAACCTGGAGCTTCTTCATTCTAATTCAAACTCGCAAGCTACTGTCACGCAAAAACAAACGAGCATTTTTAAAAATTTATTTCTGCTGAATGACATTTAACAGAGAAACTATAGCACTTACTAGGCTGGGAACTATCTAGGTAACCATTCGGAATTATTGAGAATTACTAGCATCAGCAACGACTGTAGACTGTAGTAGCATGCGGATATTGTTACATCCTTCCGAAATAGCTAACTTCGCTCGCTGGTTAACAATTAAAATTTGGTAGCCCTGCAATAATTGCTTAGCAATAAAGCTAGCCAATACACTGTACACTAATATTTACATAGAGAATAGCTACCATACGGTGGCACTTCTAGTTAGCCACCAGCGTTATTAATGTAATTCGGGCCAGTTTGGATCACAAAACTTAGTTACTTAGCTTGCCTTTCAAAACCAATACTGCTTCGCAATTCGCACAATATAAAACAAAACAACCATAGATATCGTATTCTAGTTATCAAAGACGGAAAAGCTCAGCCACAGCTAGCTTATTGGGCTAGCTAAAATGCGTGCAGGCTGACTCTGTCTTTCAGCATTACTTTCATTTTCTAAAAACTAGTCTAGCTAACGCTCGCATATCACAAAAAAGGAACAAAAGTGTACAGCTATTCCCTAGCTAGAACTACAATTAGCTTTACAGCACTTGGCAGCATGTAGCAGCTCATCAATCTCTGCCTAAGCTAGCGTGGAGTCATTGTTCTTACCTTTTGGCAGTAACGTTCTTCGGGTACTGCTTTTCACTTTATTTTTAAGACTGTGCGCTACAACGAAGCTTTAATGTCCCGTTTTCTCATCGGTTTTCTGACAGGTCGGCCATGTTCTGTGTGTGCTGTAGGTTATCAGCTGACACGCGTCACCTGACTAACGGAGCCTCGGAGACAAGAAGATCTGAGGCGGATTGCGGATTGTGCATTTCGTTGTGCAGTGGGCCAATTTTTTCCACTGTATTTACAAAAAATCCAACAGAGATTGGACTGCATTACAGTATCAATAGCCTTTTCATATAATTAATGTTTCTGTTCAAGATGGTTTCCCTAAATTTGACCCATTACAAGCCTATGAAGTAGACCACCCTCATATATTGACTTTGAGGGCTTGACATCAATCAGTCAATTTACAATGGCAGCCAAATTACATTGAAAAGAAGGGTGAAAATATGATCATTTAATTGACTTGGAGGGCAAAGAATGCTGGAAACTGTGTTTAAATGACTGCCACATTTGAACAGAAATTGTACTTTTTTATTCAGTCAAAAAAAAACAACTGTGTAACACAATTTGCCATTGTTAAGGATACGGTCTAGGATTTCAGAGCTATGTTCAGGAGAAAGTTTGTGGTTTCTATTTTCATTGATGACATTGAGAAGAAATGAGAGCTGAAAAGCTCAAATAGTTTCCTAAATGCGGCTAGTGTTCTGAACCAAAAGTAGCTGAGCACCTATCAAAGTAGAACACGAGAGGCATCACAAGGACATTCTACCAAACTAACATTATTCTTCCTCAAGATCCAAAAATGAATGGACTGGTACCAATATGCTAATTTCTAAACCCATGGACATATCTGATAGTGGATCTACGCTCTGTTACTATATGATAATTCATCAGTGCGGTGATGTAAAGCACGCATACTTGTGTATGCGCGGGGGCTTTTCTGCAGTTAGGTTCACAGTAAGTCCTCACTGAGGCATGTGTGAGTGTAACCCCCGAAAAAAAGCCTGCTGTGAGCTCACTCAAATATCACTGTACTGTATATTGCACACTGTGTGTATGATGTGTGTGTGTGTGTGTGTGTGTGTGTGTGTGTATGTGTTTGTATGTGTGTGTGTGCGTATTAATGCGTGTGACATTAAAAAAGTCACATCTGAGGACGGAGTGTAGCACAGTGGGTAAGGAACTGGGCTTGTAACCGAAAGGTCACAGGTTCGATTCCCGGGTAAGGACACTGCCGTTGTACCCTTGAGCAAGGTACTTAACCTGCATTGCTTCAGTATATATCCAGCTGTATAAATGGATACCATGTAAAATGCTATGTAAAAAGTTGTGTAAGTCGCTCTGGATAAGAGCGTCTTCTAAATGCCTGTAATGTAATGTTTGAAAATAGCCATTCACAGATTAAATAATCCTGAAATGAGCTCGGAACCAGAGATATTGCTCAGTTGTTATTCATTTCTGTTGTCTATAAGCAATTCCATTTTATTGCTGGTGTACAAAGATATGAGTGAATTGCTTAATAAATCTTTTCAGTCTGGGCACCACTGCATTTTTGGCACAGATTTAACACAAGTGAGATCATCAGTGATATAAAAAAGGAATGACATAAAATAAATGACATCAAACATTACCACAAGAGGAACCATACAGCATTCAAATTATATTTATTTTCTGAAGACAAGTTATTGCTTTATTTGTAGGCTCATGCACAGCAGAAATGAATGTACATGTTAAATTGAGATTGACAGTACATTTGTACATAATGATTTTTTCTGTGTTTATGAGAAGTGGTTTCGTCATGAATATCCTTTTATAAAATCAACTATCATCTGTGTGTAAAATACTCAGACTAAATTACCAGGATATCTCTTCTCTTACAAATCCCAGGGAAACGCTTCCTGTTATTATCCCTTCCTGTGGCACTGGAGAACTCTCTGAGGGATATTGTGCTTCCATGGTTGTTTTAGCCGTCATCAGATTTCCCAGTGGAATATCCTATGACCTTAGTCAGCCGGATGTTTCCGGCATCCCAATGACCTCTTTGGCCTTTTCTGTCTTAAGTGCTGGTTCAGCCATCTTTGGAGACATATCTTCTAATTGACACACTGTTGTTTTTGTGTCTTTTCTTAGGTTTGACAAATTTCATATCAAATATTTTTTGAATGGGGTCCTCCATCCTCCTGCTGTCTTTTTCTCTCGTACCTTCTTCCTGTGGAGGATAACTCCACCGTGATTTGGAGGATATATTCAAGCCAGTGTCTTCCTTCCTGGCAATGCATCCTCTATGGTTTTATGTCCCCACCTATGACTGTGACCGGTGATTTCTCTCCTGGGTCTTCCATTGCATCACTGCTGATTTGGTTTAGTTTTATTTCACTGGAACGTTCTTCTTTAAGAATTGTGGGTTCCTTTTTTGCAGAATGTTTCCAATCCAGGTGTAGCTTTTTGAGTTGTTGCTGGAGAGCGTATGCCCTCTGATTTGATCAGGCTTTCCAAGCACTTCTCTGGGATGTCTTTTGTTGCTGCAATGGTGATTAACGGTGCATCTGGTTCACATTTTGTACTGCATGCAAGCCTTGAACAAAATTGATCTAGTGGTGACTTCACAGGATCCACTGTCCCTTTTGCTGGATTTTCTTCTGGTTTCGCCACAACATCTGAAGTTTGCTTTTCTTTATCACTGTGAGCCAAAATCTCTGGCTCTGGCTGCACTGACTCCTTGACCTTAATTAGGCCATAAACCTCTTTCTCAACGGTCTCCTTTGTCCCGGACAGCTCTTTCCCTCCCGTAAACATTTTATCTTTTTCTCTTTCATTTCCTTCTTGGGGTTTGCCTGGAGTAGGGCCACCAGGGGGTGACTGTTCTATCAAACCCAGCTCTAGGAGCCCAGAAGAGTCTGTAATCTGTGACCCTACACATTTCTCTTGTGCCTCTCGCTCTGTGATAAGCTGCTCTGCGTGTAAAATAGCCATGCTCCTGTATTCCTGTGTTTTTTCTACAAAGCCTTCTCCCGTATCTTCAGCAGTATTTTCTGCATCATGACCCTCCTCTGTTCGTACTGCCATGTCTTCTGTTTCAGTACTCTGGTGTTTTAACATGGCCCTGGCCCACTGCTCTTTCCAGTTTTCATCTGCATCAGCCAGACCTCGGGTCCCCATAAGACCTTCCTCACCTTCATCCTCCTCTCCGGTTGCTGCATCGGCTGTAGCTTTAGCTGACGGTGCCCCTCGCTCTTCCTCTGATCCTGCAGCATCCTCTTCCTCTAGTGTCCCCTCGACCTCAGCCAATTCTCCCTCCCCATCAGCACTATCCTTCTCTTTATCACCACAAGCTCCTTCGGTACTAGATCTCTCGGACTCTGTCTCCTCAGTCTCAGACAGCTCCACTTCCCTTGTTGTTTCAGTTATGATCTCTTCCACAAACTTATACCGGGGCATAACCTTGTAGCGCCGGCCCCTTTGGATGGTAAAATATGGCAGTGTGTAGACGGGGGACTGTCTGTACACATATGGCACTGGGCCCTCGGTGCAGGAATGAAGTCGCATTTCTTCCCCTTCCAAGAGTTGCCTTAAAAAAAGAAGTTACAAATAATAATTAAAATAAAATGTAAATACAATTATAAGGTAACAATTATGTGGTAACATAACATAGCAGGTTTTCTTGTGATGTTCATTTAACATTATCCAGTAAGAATATACTTATGAATGCCTTATGTATGAATATATCCTAAAACAGTGTGGGGGCCCCATGTGCATTCTAGCATGTGTTCTAAGCGCATTTTCAACAGACCGTTAATTGTTCTTAATGAAACACTTTTAATATCCGTTGAGGCCACATTATGTCAGAAGCTTAAAGGAAAACCCACACCTAGTTCAATCCAAACTCAATATTAAAACAAATGGCAGCTTTTTCTTGACTACCACAGTTGATTCAACTGGGGTTTGTGGGTTTAATAAAAATAATAATAATGAATTGTATTAAGCGCTCATCTTCCAAGTTATTTTTGTTGCTATGGTGATTACAGTTGTGTTTTGGTGCAGTTATTATTTTGGCTGTGAAACTTGTATTTCGGTGACCTGTTTCATGACCTGTTTGGCACGGAATCAGGAACCAGCAAGATAATAAAACAGAATTTTATTGATACCAATTATTTAGGTTACATTATTTACATTATATTATCTTCTGGTATTCTTCCACAGATCAGACATTTGCTTATTATTACCTGTAAGAGGCAATTTCCACATCTAAAGCCATTTTCACATTTAGCAGATCTTGATATTGCTGACAGTAACCAGACATCTCAAACTTAGAGTTTGTAAGCTCAAACTTCAACCGTCTTATAGTGTCCTGCAAAAACACAGATTTCACAAGTTAAAACCACAGATCATGAGACAATTATACTATCTACATTGTAATTATTGTCTGTCAGAATAACTGCTTATTCTCACTATATCTACCATATCTGACTTAATAATATTGCACTATTAAGACTCAAAACATTCATAATTTAAAAAGCAAGTCTAAAGTTTAAAGTCTTTGGTTGGACCTAGTAAACACACACTATATATATAGGCATCTTTCGAAATATCCGACTAATACCTTCCCACAGTACGTTCACTGAACTCACTACGTCACTCTGCAGAGTGTCTACCAAGTTATTGTAATGTAATGTAATGTAAAGATAAAAAATAAATTGTGCTACAATTTAATCGCTTTTACTGTTTAGTACATATTTACATTAGACCTTGAGCTAATGGGTGCATTTACTCTGCATTCAAAATCGCATAACACTGGGATTACTACTATGCTGTACTATAAATATGGCTAAATTCAAAACTTTGATAGTGTTGCCTAAATACCTTCATGAAGATTATAATGCACACGACTTATCGATACCTGGTATTGACTGACTTCCGCACCATGGTCTTCTTCGAGGGCGTTCAGTCGCTTCTCAAGAGCCTCTTTTGCGCCTTTTAATGTATCTAGCCCGATGTTTTCAGTTTGTAGCAGCTTCTTGTGTTCTGCGATTTCTTGCTTCGTAGCCTCGAGCGTTTTTCGATGTATTTCAGCGGCTTCCATAATGTTTTCCGCTTGAGCCAGGAAACATTGCTCTGCTTGCTGAATGCCAGAGCACGCGCGTCCTTCAAGTTGCCTCCTAATGTCCCTCAAAGCCGTTGTGATGTCTGCGGTTCCAGGACCTTTCGTTTCAGTACTAAGCTGAGCCTCGTGGATTTGAGCCATCATTTCTGATACCTCCTCTTTGTGTTTTTGCTTTAGGAAATGTATTTCTTCAACAAGGGATTGGGCTTTTTTGTCTAATTCCGTTTTGGATAGATGTGCGTCATTAATATGCGTTTGCATTGTCACAATACCACTTTCAGTGTTTGTCCTATAATGAAATTCTTGCTCACATTTTGATTGTAAAGAGTACAACTCTTCCTCTAAGTGATCAAGTTCTACCTCAATCTGTCGAATTGTTTTGGCAATGTCATACACTTGTTTCCTTAAATCTTTAATCACAGGGTCGTACTGCTGTGCCAGAGAAGACGATTGTCTCCTTTGCCTAATATCTTCGATTTCTTTCTCTAAAGATTTGTTGTGATTTTCTAAACAACGAACCTTTTCTATGAACTGTGCAAAGCGGCGGTTGACTTCCTGAAGCAGTTTTTTCTCATTCCTGTTCATCTGTGTATCTCCTGCAAAATCAAGGTTGTTGGTTGGAATCGTCCCCAATTCCCTATGCAGCATCACGCTGTATCTTTTGACTGAAGAGGAAGACGCAGTGCTCGTTGAGCTCTTCAATATTTGTGAAGTAGATGATCCGAGATATGCAGTCCGTGAATATTCTTCTCTGATTCTCCTATGAGGAGAACTTGAGAGATACTGCATACTGTAGCTAAATCCGTTCTGCAGTATTGCTGTGCTGGTGTGCGGATCCAGCCATTTCTCACCCTTTATATACTCGCTGTCAGTGTCAGCTAGCGTCGCAGAATGGAACTGTCCGCGGTGCTAAAACGGAATCTGCGATTATGCGGGTATTCCTCCAGCGATGTGGGTGCGTTTGAAAAATTCGTGACGAAACATTTGAGACTTTAGTGACAATAATGTTTTACCAAAATAGTAATGTCTTTAATGTTTCCCAAGTGTCCTCAGGCGTTGCAAAACTGATGTTTCAACAGCTTTTTCTCAAAAAAGGCAGGAAAAAAATTATGATAATAAAATCATTGCTCGTTCATGTTCAAGGTTCGATTTGTATGCTAATTGTGTTATTTAATGCAATTTTCTGAAGAAAGATAAATTAATTCGTTAAAATATAAGTAATAATTCAAATATAAATGTAATCAACTAATTCATTCTCATGCAGGCAACCTGTGGTAATATGTCAGAGCCATTGCTTCCATCACTAGTGGACAGTGTGTAAAATCACTGCAGGTGATGCAGTGGCAATTTGAAGTGTTGCAACCTATTTCAAATAGTGAACAAGTGAAAGCAGAAATTATTTGAAATTATACTGTTTAGTACTGCACAATACCATACTGCAGGGTTTCAGATAAAATGATAAATTCAGCTGCATGGCAGTATAAGCTGAAAACATTCCAATGAAGAAGACAGACCAATAGATAAACACACAGAATCACCTGTATCTTTTATTAAAGCCTGGAAATTGATTGCTATTTTTACACAACACATATGAAAGAAAACATGGTTATGGAGACTATTTAATAAAGGTATATAGGTATGTTATCACGGCAGCGGTACTTCCGGCTTGGTAAGATGTTCCTTTGAACACAATTGGCTGTGTTCGCGGGTGGGAAGCCGGTGAGGGTATGAATCCTGATCGCTGCATTAGCGACTCCTACTGGTTGGTCGGGGCGCCTGTTCAGCAGGGAGGGGATCTGGGAGAGATAGCGTGAACCTCCGCGTGCGTTACGCTCTCCCAGTGAAACTCCTCTCTGTCAGGTGAAAAGAAGTAGCTGGCGACTCTACATGTATCGGAGGAGGCATGTGGTAGTCTACACCCTCCCCAGACTGACAGAGGATAACGCATCGACCAGGACTGTGATACACAGAAAATGGGAAAAAATGGCAAAAAAGGTATGTAGGTATGTTAAGGGTTTAGTTCCCCTTTGTTAGGGATGAGAAAGACCAGTATGGGAACATGCTTTTGTTCTTGTCTGGCTCTTTAACACCTGATTTGACATATCAACTATCTTCAGTGCAGAACCTTGATTAGCTGAAACAAAGGTTTTATTGCTGGGCGATAACAAAAACAAAACCAATACTGTTCATTCTTAAATATGCTCTTCCATCCTATGTTTTCCTCCACAATGAGAAAACAAACATGAAACCGTCCAGACCCACGGCGCAACTATATTTTTTGGTTGATTTTACATGCTCATATATGGCAGTTGGTTCTCTCAGAATTCTGACTGATATAGCCAGGGCAATATTTTCACTGGAGACTTGATACCACCTTATAACTTCAAAGTCCCAGGTCATTTGTGAATGGTTTAAATGGATTTTGAAAATAGTTACTTCATGCTACAATCATGATAACGGCAATAACTGTGCTGTGAAGTTTAGGTAGCAAACAACAAGGCTGAATCCTTTTGACGTAATTTACATAGAAACTATACACTCAGATTGCCTAGTTTCACTCACTGTGACCAAGCGGAATCGATAATGTTTCAGAAAATATATAACTTTAAAAGATTTAATTCAATCTTCTACCGAGAGTTTTGCCGTTTATTGAGGGTGTGACAGAACATTTCGGTGCCGCTGACTGTAATCAAATGTTTTTCACATTCACCGTTCTATTGAGCAAGTACCGTTCATAGTACATTTTTATGGGTTAGAGCTGTCAGATTATGCTATCTACTTTACATTAACTTTATATGGTGATCAATAAAGGCTAACAGCACAGTACCACTTACTTCTTGTCACTTGTATCACCACTGTAACTAAAAAAAGGCTACAAATGACCTTTTCTATGAGAAATGTGTTGTCGAGCTCACGCGCTGGCGACATTCTAAAGCTCCATTTTGCCCTCCGTACTATATAGCTAGCTAGCTATGGCGCGTCCTCACCTCTGTAACGTTATTTGTTGTCCTCCATGTGTCCATACGTCTGTATTGGTGGTTGTAGCTGTGTGTCCTTAGCTCCTACTCAGGCATGCAGGATAGCATCCGTATGCACTAACTAGGTTAACTAAAGTAGGCGAAACGCGAACATGTTAGGGTTAGCTAAAATAACGTTAGGCGATAAAGCTGTGCTTAAAAATGTTGTGTCGTACCACCTGCCCACCTGCACATGCGCCCCACCAAACCTCCCTCAAAGGTTGTCCGTGAGTGAGTGAGTGAGTGACTGACTGACTGACTGAGCACAATTTGCCACGCATAGCCCACGGCGCCAGTTCCTGTGCGTCATGGGAAAAATGGAATATAATCCGGATATCTGTTGAAAAAGACACCATAACAGCAGCTAGCTGGAATGAAAGATTATAGGCTTTTCAGCTTTACTGGACAGGACAGTGTAGAGAGACAAGAAGAACAGAAAAGAGAGAGGGAGAGACGCGTGACAAAGGTCACATGGTTGGAATCAAACTGCTAGCATTGAGGCGTGCAGCGAGCATGTGGACAGTGCTCTGCAGGCTACGCCACGAGACACTCCGGAATTAAAGTTTTTTAACCATAATATACTTTATGTTTCTTGCTCATTTGGCTTTTCAGTGTAAAGGATCTTCTTCCACATGCACCTCTATCAGAAGTAAAGGCATTAGCCTGAACTGGTGTCAAGCTCATGACTGATCAGATGTATTATTGGTGTCTCACTGCCGCACCGTGTGGAAGGGTGTCACTGTAGACATCACTGTACAGGGGTCAATGCCAGTCAAGGCAAAACAATGTCCAAAGTTCAGATGAGGTGCAAAAAAAAAAAAAACTGAGTGCTTTTTATCAGTGGTTGGAAAAAAACATATCCATCCAAGGTGCATTCCAGATTCTCCAACACAGGAAAAAAGTAAAATTACAAGAGCAATCATGAAAGAAATGTGACACTTTAGAAGGTAAACTGAACAGTTTACTTTAGACAGCTACTATGGTCAACACACTTGGCAGAACCATATCAGTATGCTCTTCAGTAGAACGTCCCCCATGTAGCCTTCTTATCTCTTGTGTAAAACAGGTGTTTTATACTGTATGTTTTTAGTTCCCAAAAGTGATTTTCCAATCATGACAGCGTACTTGCAATAAGCTTGAACAAACACTCTTTTACTTCTTTCCTTTTTAAACAATATGTCCTTTAGCTATACATTATTCTGCATTAATATATAGTCATTGAATAATAGTTATATTAGAGAAACCCAACCATTACTTTAAAATTAGTTGTTACTGTTAATAAATTACAACAAATAAATGACAACCTTGTGGATGAACCCAAAAGGAAGCGATCTTGCACATCTCGCCCCAGCTCATCCAGCACATAAGACCAGGTAGAGCAGGTAGACGCTCTTTCACAGGTGCTCGTCCAGGTGAATTGAATAACACAACAGTGTGGGGAACAAAAATCTATGATAAGGTAATATAAACTTTAACACAGTTTTTTGGTTAAGCAAACATTCAGCCTGAAACGTCCTAAGTTACTTATTGCAGCTGGTGTGGATGGGGGCAGGGTGACTAGAGATTGAAAAGGGTAGAGAGCTGCAGACTGCCCTGATGGAAGCTGTCAGGGCCACCTATCATAGTGTGAGCTCCGATTAAATCTTTTTAAAGCCAAATTCTAGTGAAGGTGGCTTGGGACGGCAGGGAGTGAAGGAACGGGAGAGGATGTGTAATCTGAAATGTATTTTTTTACATTCCACTCCCAATCTAGAATCGCCCATTATCACTTGAATCCTTCTAATTTGTTCCTGTAGCATTTTCATGTTAATCTGTAGCATTTTCATGTTAATCTGTAGCATTTTCATGTTAATCTGTAGCATTTTCATGTTAATCTCCATCCAGCACTTACATTGCCCTTGTATCGTTATCTTGGTGTTAGCACATTAACTTCAGCACATTGTGTTTCAAATTTGTATGAAGTATGCTCTATAAATAAAGCCTGATTGATTTATTGATGGTAGCTTGTTGTCATGCCTCCTAGTCTGACTTACTATAACTTCCTGACCTAGCCTGTGCTTACTGTATGAACTGAACTTAATGTGTTCATGGCTTTAGATAACTTACATAATGAGTATTGTACCTTAACGGACCTGTGTTTTGTAGTTGTTCCAATGACCTTCGATATGCACTTATTGTATGTCCTTTGGATAAAAGCATCTGCCAATTAAATGTAATGTAACATAGTTTGTTTTTTTTAATGTCAAAATGACTGATATCAATTTATTTCTAGTACACCAAGAAAGCAAGAAGAACAAGGAAAATTATCTGTTACTATACTGAATTGCTGCATGGTGAAAATTAAGCACAGCTTAAATCACAACAAATGCATTGTCAGATATCTAGTCTTTAGATTATGGCCTTAGAGAGGGAAACAGTGAATTGTATACAATATTATATTGTTTCTAAGAATGTGGCATGCCCTCCCTTCCACAAGCATCACAGCAAATGTGATTGGGGCAATTTAAAATCCACTGATACCCTAATCTAGGCAGTTGATCTATGGGTCTCACCTCCTGCAGAGTTTGTCAGAAGAGACAAACCAGAAGACACAGGACACCATATCGGGGGTCAGAGACCCTGCAAGGCTGCATGCCTAACATTTGTCTTAAGTTTGAATGCAATCTGTCATAAATGAGTTTGACCCCCCTTCCCTTCCTTCCTACACCTTAACTCGACATCAGGGCAAACATTCTCAAGCCATGCTGGGTAAGATATTTTAGATGGTCACAGGAAAAAGTTGTGTTGTGGTTAGTTTAGATTTGGAGAATAAGAGTTTTTCTCTTTTTATTGTGGTGGTTAAGTGTTTCTTGCTGGTTTCCTTTCATCCTGTGGCGATTAAACTGGAAATGGGTAACACTTTGGCAAGGTCTGGCTTATCCATCTCTGTCTTTCTTTTCTGGTATTTCAAAATTAATTGCTTAATGTTTTGTATAATGTCTTCTGTTTTGTAATTTAAAAGTAATGAGCCTGCATTCAATAAAGAATGTATTATTTCAATTCATTAATCTAATTGACTGCTTCGTATTGAATTCAGTTATTCAATCTTAAAACCTGATATAGAACTTGTTTTGACTTGATGGTTGATAACACCATTTCACAGTAGACTGACCTATCAATGAATTTGGTGATTTAATTGATAATTCTAATTTTCAACAATAATTATTAAATTAAATCACATAAAATATATTTTGTGTGTAGGTTAAGTGAGGGGTTCTAGCACGCAATATCGCTTGTGTCCAGTATTCAGAGTGCTGAACATTTTAACAAGTGCATTGACTATTAGAACCGCTGGATTCAGAAAATAAACATATTTTTAATGAATCCTTGCTTGTCCACAGCATATTCCCAGTTAACACAAATGTCTTCACAATGTTACTGGAATGTTTTTTCAATGTTATAAAATATTGCCAATACATTGCAACAACATTGTGAGAACATCTGGTGTAAGCTGGGTTACTACTTATCTGTAAAACAGCAATGACCGACATGAACTGGAGGTCAAGGTCACAGTTTGTCCTGACTATAGAGTGCTGAACAGTTCAAGATTAGGATGTTCCTCTCATTCAGTGTACCATAAATGTATGGCAAGATTTATTAATCAATCAATCAGTCAATAAACCTTTATTTATATAGCAGATTTCATATACCATAGAGCAAGACAAAGTGCTTCAACTAGAATAAGTTTTAATAACAGATAAATGAAAGGATATGATTAGAAGGTATCAAAGTTTTCAAAGTATTGAAAATAAATGGTGGATGTCAGGGTGCTAGGAAGAAATCAGCTGAAACGAGAATTCGCCCTTTGAACGTAGGTTATTCTGTGAACAATATACAGACTAATTTCACATCTACATATAGCACATCTTCAAGTTATTACTCACTACTGACTTTAAGGCTAGCAAGGCTAATTCTTACTACTGCACATTTTCACTCAACCCAAAATTACAGAGCCCCAAGCACATACAATGCATCTTACATTGTCAACAGAAGCCTAGCTATTCAATGCAATAAGCATCGATTACATCAAATGGATATACTGAAGCAGTGTACCTTGCACAAGGGTACAACGGGAGTGTCCTACCTGGGAATTGAACCTGTGATCTTTGGCTACAAGACTGTTAAATATACAGTCCTGAAATATACAAACTCCTTCAGGGAAGCAAAATGATAGTTGAACCTTCTAATGAGAGTGACAGATAACTACCTTTTCAATTTCAAAAACTATTACGCTGGAACGAAAAAAGAAATTCTTCAATTTCAAAATACATTGTGCCCCTTGTCCTCCTTGTGGCATGGATTTTGAGCAGCCGCTTACGACATATTTTCCAGTCTGTTGATATGTTCTGCAGCTCCATCCCTTTCATGTAGTGCGTCACAGCTGTTCTCATAGACCCCCTGTGGTTCTTATGGAAGTCTCCATACATGCGATGCAGAGCCTGTTGGTCAGTGGGCTTGAGGTTGGAACGAGCTAACATTTCTTGGAAGATGCGCTCCGCCTTTTCCATGTTCTGAACCTCGGCGTACCTCAGCGCTAACTCCATCTTGGGATAAAGGTACGAGGGGTTGAGCCGAACTTCCTCTTCCGTGTGCGAAATGGAGCGAAGGATCAGGTCTCGGTCGCGAGTCTCTCCTCCCACTCTGAAGGAACTCCAGCGGTAATTGCTGGCTATCTCATGGTGTAGCCGGGGGGAATTTGGGGCAATCTTCAGCATGCGGTTCAGCACGTCCAGTGCCATATCATAGTACTTCACTTTCCTCATGTACTTTCCAACCTTTAAAACTACGCTGAGGTTGTTTGGTGACACATCCAGAGCTTTCCTCATGTAAGCCCATGCCTCTAACTTTCTGTCGTTATTGTTGAATATGTGGGCCAGGTAAACCATGATCATGCCATTGTCTGGGTCGAGCGCCAGAGCCTTTTCAAGCTGTTTCACTGACCCTGATCCACTCCAGGAGGCCTCTCCTCTCATGATCCTCGAACCGTTCCATCGGAAGAGGGCGAAGGCATAGCCCGTGTTCCATTCCTTATCGTCTGGCTCCTTCTGCAGCGCCTCATAGAAGCACTCTTTGGCTTTCTCGTAGTGATTTTTGGAGAACTTCAGGAGGGACCAGGCTTTCTCCCCGAGAACCTCCCGAGGAAGGGCTGCCAGGGGATGTGTCTGGATGCTCTTGTTGATCCCCTCCAGCTTCTGCAAGTACATCTGGGCTTTGGGGTCGTCACCCATGAGATGGTGCAGCCAGGCAAAGTTTCCGTACGTCACAATGCAGTGCTTTGCATTGTCCACGTTTTCCTCCTCAGCTTTGGCCAGGCAGCCCAGGGCCTCTTGATTAAAGCCCTGCAGGTGTTTCACATAAGCAAGGTGATCATAGGTTCTGCCCTTCAGGTTATACTCAGAGTCCTGCGGGAGGGACACAATGTCCCAGAATTTCACCTCCAGCAAATTAAGATCCGCCTCCTCTGCACTCAAGCCCCATGTGAAGTGACATTCCAGCTTCTCCATGTCACTTCTCAAATTCTCAACGCTGCTTCCAGCAAAAGAAGGCAAGAAACTGATTAGCAACACTCATATCTACCACAACACACACATCATTACAACTCCAATCAGAATCTCCCACTGCAAGGACATCTGTGAAGTAAATGCCTAAACAGAATACATCACTATTCCAGCCAATCTTCTGATGCAGTCAGAAGCTACATACTCCTCCACAGTGGATTTGAAATTCATTACACACACACTAAATTGTAAGAAAATGCTTCTTACAGTTTTTTTTTTTAAGACAGTGTGGCCTAAAAACAAACTTTATAGTTTCATTTTTCCTACTTCCTACAGTGATGCTGTAAAAATGGAAGGCTGTGTGCTAAACATTATTGGATTTAAATACTGGAGCATGGCAATTTTGGCCATAGAAAACATTACAATACTTTACTATACATTGTTTTTGCTTAATTTTATGTACTACAGTTATGCACAAAGACAAAGTCGCTTACCTCATATTTGCAGGCAGGAGTCAGACTCTGTTGAACTGCTCTTTAATTCCCTCAGAGCTATTCAGAGTTGCGTTCAACCTACTGTGTTTATAGACAACAGCCAAGACAGGACAAGACTGAATGAAATGAAACCACAGGGTTGAGCAAAACTTATGTAATGGTGGCTTGGCTCACCTTTAGTTTCATTTTCAGAAAACAAGCTAAAACAAAACTGAGAAAGAAAAAAACATACCTGTTCATTTTACTTTCATAATTTTTTATTTCAATTGCTTTTATATCAAAATTGCTTATTTACATACAGTGCCATGAAAACATTTCCCCCCTTCCTGATTTCCTCAATTACTGCACATTTGTCATGCTGAATGGTTTCAGATCTTAAGACAAAATGTAATATTAGACAATGGGAACCTGAGCGTGATACTCAGTTTGAGAGATAGCGATTGGTCTTGGCAACACCAGCTGGCTGAGACAGCACACACACCCAGGTTGTGTTCATTAATCAAGCCAGGGGCTTGATGGTGTGCTCCTCTCTTCGGTTCAGGGCTGATACAGGGAGCACACACTGAGAGAGCAAGAGTTTATTCAGGAGTTCTTGTTTGTTTGGCAGAGCACGGAAAGAAAGAAAAGCTGGAGAAAAAGCTTTGGTAAAAGCTGGAAGAGCTGGCGAGGTGCGAGCAGTGAGCTAAAAAGCTGTTGCTTAGTTTTCCTTTATCTCTGTTGTTTAAGTTTATTGTTTTCACCTAGAACCCATGAGGAAGAAGAGTGACGGTGTTTATTTGATTTTGTGTTGGTGTGGGTGTGCTCTCTCTGTCTCCATGAGGTAAAAAATGGTGCTCACCTGGATCTGCCACATTTCCCTCCCAGGTGTGTCACACCAACAAGTGACACTGAGTAAACACAAAACACATTTTTAAAAATGATTTCATTTATTTAATGCAAAAAGGTTATCAAACATTCATGTCACCTATGTGAAAAAGTAATGATCCCCTTAAACTTAAGTGGTTGTACCACCTTAAGCAGTAATAACTGCAACCGAATGCTTCCATAATTTGAAATGTCTTTCACATCTCATCTTCCTGCTCACTGCAGGTCCTACCACAGCATGTCTATTGGGTTCAAGTCAGAACTTTGAATAGGCCCCTCCAAAACTTTAATTTTGTTTCTTTTTTGTTTAACCATTCAGATGTGGACTTGCTTTTGTGTTTTGGCTCATTGTCTTGCTGCATAACCCAATTACAGTTCAGCTCGCAGACAGATTGCCAGACATTCTAGGGGAGATTCATAGGGGAGACATAGCTCAGGAGGTAAGAGCGGTTGTCTGGCAGTCAGAGGGTTGTCGGTTCGATCCCTGCCCTGGGCGTGTTGAAGTGTCCCTGAGCAAGACACCTAACCCCTAACTGCTCTGGTGAATGAGAGGCATCAATTGTAAAGCACTTTGGAAATGGGTTAGGGTTAGGGTTATGGGATGCGATGACAGTGGTGTTCAGACCTGCGGGGCCATGTCTCTGTTTTTTATTGCAGCCAGCTCATTTACAGGATACCATGTACTTTGGGATGGGCCTGAGGGCTTCAGTGGGGCGCCAGGCTGACATAGGTTTCTCAGATTGGTACAAATCTGATGCCACTCCTAACCACACACGTGCTCTTTTCGTGACTAACTAAAGTTATTAATTTAGGGTCTTCTGCCTTCTTAGAGAGGTAATTTCACCCTCACAAGGGACTTCTGCCTCCCTAAGAGAGGTCATTTCACCCTAACAAGGGTCTTCTGCCTCCTTAAGAGAGGTCATTTCACCCTAACAAGGGTCTTCTGCCTCCCTAAGAGAGGTAATTTCACCCTAACAAGGGTCTTCTGCCTCCCTAAGAGAGGTCATTTCACCCTAACAAGGGTCTTCTGCTTCCCTAAGAGAGGTCATTCCACCCTAACAAGGGTCTTCTGCCTTCTTAGAGAGGTAATTTCACCCTCACAAGGGACTTCTGCCTCCCTAAGAGAGGCCATTTCACCCTAACAAGGGTCTTCTGCTTCACTAAGAGAGGTCATTTCACCCTAACAAGGGTCTTCTGCCTTCTTAGAGAGGTAATTTTGCCCTCACAAGGGTCTTCTGCCTCCCTAAGAGAGGTCATTTCATCCTAACAAGGGTCTTCTGCCTCCCTAAGAGAGGTCATTCCACCCTAACAAGGGTCTTCTGCCTTCTTAGAGAGGTAATTTCACCCTCACAAGGGACTTCTGCCTCCCTAAGAGAGGCCATTTCACCCTAACAAGGGTCTTCTGCTTCACTAAGAGAGGTCATTTCACCCTAACAAGGGTCTTCTGCCTTCTTAGAGAGATAATTTTGCCCTCACAAGGGTCTTCTGCCTCCCTAAGAGAGGTCATTTCATCCTAACAAGGGTCTTCTGCCTCCCTAAGAGAGATCATTTTGCCCTCACAAGGGTCTTCTGCCTCCCTAAGAGAGGTCATTTTGCCCTCACAAGGGTCTTCTGCCCTGGCCTTATCCCAGAGGTCTTTTGCTTTTTCTATAGATTACTTTTGTCCCGCTTTATAGGGGTCTTTAAGGTTTTACTCCGACTTTGCTAGCACCTTTTATTAAACAGATACATCAAACTTTCGTTCTCTTATGCATTCACCTACAAACAGCACAGTAATCACAGCACACTAAGGACAAAATACTCACCGTCCTGCTGGATTATGGTCCACTGTGTTTGATAGGTGGCTGTGCTGAGAATCCTGTTTGTGATGCAAATTGTTGAGCAGAGAAAATTCTCCCCTCATAATAACCAGGGATGACGAGGTATATCCATATAAGAAATAGAATTTATTTCTCCAGATTGAGTCCACTTACACACAACAAGATGGACAAGCCCAAACTGAAGAAAACTGAAGCAGCCCCTGCTGTTTATAAGCAAAATTTACCAATAACATACATAATTCAACATCTGATTGGTACATGGTTAATACATAAGCATATAGTAAGATCTAACAAAATAAATGTTTGGTTGTTTCTAACCATATAGCATGACTACTGAATGAACAGTGACCTTTTAGCCTTCAACATTACATAAACAAGTTTTCAATTAAATAATTTTTAAGGCCAAGCTCACTAGTTTTGAATCCTAGAAATGCATAAGAGACAGAGAAAAAATACACAAACACACACACAATATTTCTAACTTCTTGTTGTCCTTGGAAGTTAAGGTGCATGGGGACAGGGGGCCACAACTGCAAGGCCTAAACATTTATTGTTGTACAGACATTTTATGCTGGAGAAAACTGTCTTCCCTTCCATGTTAATTAGCGTTTGAATGCCAGCGTTAGGCCATCTGCCACAGCGAGTAAGCTCAGGTCGATCCTGTCATCTTTGTGCAGTTTCTTATTCAGTCTGTCAATGGTTTGCGTGGCCAGGTCGTCCCCTGCAGGGGCAATGACCCTCCCGCCCCACAGAACCTGGGAATCAGATGATCGGGAGAATGAGCTCATTCTTAATACAAAACAGACCAAGAGATATACAGCCTTAGGAACAGGCTGACTGAGGGGAAAAGAATCTTCATTGTCTGAAATGAAACCATGATAGTAGGTATCAACAGGAGGCACATAAATCTAAATAAAATTGGGGATGCAAACCAGAGAGGATCTGTCCATCTTTTCACCTCATTAGTCTCTCGCATTTGAGGAGATATGAATGCTGTGAGTATAAAATTATGCAGGGCTGCCCGACCCTGTCTGCTGTGAGTATAACATTATGCAGGGCTGCCCGACCCTGTTTGCTGTGAGTATAACATTATGCAGGGCTGCCCGACCCTGTTTGCTGTGAGTATAACATTATGCAGGGCTGCCCAACCCTGTCTGCTGTGAGTATAACATTATGCAGGGCTGCCCGACCCTGTTTGCTGTGAGTATAACATTATGCAGGGCTGCCCGACCCTGTTTGCTGTGAGTATAACATTATGCAGGGCTGCCCGACCCTGTTTGCTGTGAGTATAACATTATGCAGGGCTGCCCGACCCTGTTTGCTGTGAGTATAACATTATGCAGGGCTGCCCAACCCTGTTTCTGTAGGTTTTCACTCCAACCCTAACAAAGCGCCAGACCTGGGTCAAATACATATTTAAAGTATTTTAACTACTTTTAAGTACTTTTTATAAATTTACAAATTTACAAATACTGAGTATTCACATTACAAAATGTATTTGTATTTGACCCAGGACTGCAAAACACACCTCATTCAACAGCTATAGATCTTGTCATGACTCAATTCTATGTGCCTGCTCGACCACTCCGCTCTGCAGCAGCAGGGCGTCTTGTAACCCCTCCCACCCGCCCAAAGGGATCACAGAGCTTCTCCACCCTAGCTCCCCAGTGGTGGAACGAACTCCCCGTCCCTCTCCGAACCTCCCCCTCACTATCCATCTTCCGCCGTGGCCTGAAGACTCATCTCTTCAGACTATACCTAGAATAACCACCACCATGCTGTGTATATATATATATATATATATATATATTTAAAAAAAAAAAAAAAAAAAAAAAACCCTTTCCTTGTCACTTGTTACATGTTGCCCCATCCCTGCACTTCTTGGTAAATTGTATTTGTCCTAATACTCTAGCTTAATCTTCTGCCTAGTTTGGCTTTGCAGATGTTAGACCAGGATAGTGTTCATTGTTCTCAGCTAGAAATAGCTGTACAAAATAAGTAATTGTACCTTACTGAACCCGTGTTCAGCAGTTGTCTACGATCATGAAAATGCACTTCTTGTACGTCGCTTTGGATAAAAGCGTCTGCCAAATGAATGTAATGTAATGTAATGTAATGTAAATGTAATGTTGTCGAGCTGCTAATTAGTAGAATCAGGTGTGCCAAATTAGGGTTGAAGTGAAAACCTACAGAACTGTAGATATCCATGAATAGGGTTGGACAGCCATGAAATAATGTCCTGACGCTGTCATTAAGGTTATCTTTAGAAGACAAAGGTGTACTACTATTTCCTTCAAAAATATTCATCATAATGAATTGTTTTGTTAGCAAGTGATGTTTGAATAATTATTTTTTAAGATGGTGTCAAGAAGCCTTTTTAGAATTAAATGTGACAAAGACCAAGGATATGTGTATTAATTTTAGACGTCATCACTCCAACCCTGTCAACACTAAAATTAATGGTCAGGATACAGAAATTGTTGAGTCATATAAGTACTTGGGCATCATAATTGATAATAAGCTGAGCTTTGATTGTAACACCAATATGTTGTGTAAAAAAAGCCAGCAGCGCCTTTTCTCTCTGAGGAAGCTGGCTAAGTTCGATGTTGACAGGTCCCTGATGAAATGTTTTTTCTTTTATCTGTTGGTATGCTTCTCTTAATTTAAAACAGAAAAATGCATTAACAAAGGTGATCAAGGTCTGTAGCAGTATCACGGGTACTCAACAGAAAAGTCTGTCTGATTTGTATAACAAACAGTTGTTAAAGAAAGCAGAATCCATCCTGTCCGACAGCACCCACCCCCTGCACCTAGAGTTTCAGACCTTGCCTTCGGCTTCCCGCTTCAAATACCCACTAGCCAAAACCAACAGATACAAACACTCCTTCATACTGTCAGCCATTTCACTGCTGAACTCCAATAGAAAAAGGTAATACCAGCTGACCACCCAACCACGCTTGATAATATTATGCACTTTATATTTTTACAAAAATGTATTTTATGTTTTTACTGTATTCTATGTCTTTACTTTTATTCTATGTTTTTTACTGCATTTTATGTTTTTACTTGTATTCCATGTTTTTACTTTTTATTATATGTTGTATTTAATTGCCTTGGTACTGTTTTCACTGCTGCACAACTAATTGCCCCTCTGGGGACAAATAAAGTTCTACTTGACTTAATTAGAGGCAGTTCACTAGAACACTCACATTGTCAATGGCAATAATGCCACCTTTGCTCACAAGCTGCAGGGATTTCTCATAGTAGTTTTCATAGTTCTGCTTGTCTGCGTCAATAAAGACAAAGTCGAAGGTCTCTGCCTCTCCAGCAGCTAGGAGATCATCTGCAGAGTGATAATTGATTCACAAAGTTAGCAAGATGTCACACTACTTATTATACTGATTGCTAAAAGATCATTTGGACATGAATTATTTATGAATTATTTACCCAGGGTCTTCAGGGCAGGTTGTAAGCGGATGTCAATCTTCTGGTCCACTCCTGCCTAAATGAAAGAATACAGATTGGTAAAACAATCTGGAAATGTGTGATTGACATGCAATTACATGGATCAAGGATATTTCCACCACCTGTGTCACATGCACACACCTCACACTAGACAGCACTTTCATCTGTTCTTAAATTTCACACAGGTCAATGTTCTACTCCATTGAAAAATGCTTTTTCTTTGTGTCAAATGTATTGTCCTGTCTATTCAATGCATTTTAATTTTAATATATTAATTGAATATAGAAGCTGGCCATTTATTACATGACTTCACTTAGTGTCACATAATTACACTGGTTTCTGCTTCTGCTTACGAGTACCAGCTGTTTTTAAGATGTAAAGATGCCAGACACTGTGTAAGAAGCCCCTCAGATACACCAAACAGTGGAAGTATCTGAGTGGCGAAGAAACGCGTGTAGTCTTACCTGGTGCTACTGAAACCTTAATATTATGTTATCTCGGTTATCCAACTCCAAAACAGCATTTTAGCCTTTTCTCTGTGCTAACAGTTTTGCTCTATATGGATCACTATCTAGCATTGTAGATGTGGGCATGTCTCTGGTGTGTGTAGCCTGCATAGATACCATTGTGTATCTTGCTACGGCAGTGTATAGGTGAGTGACTATGGGGTGCTGAAATCCGGAGTTCTATGCTTATGTTAGGACCCAGAAACTGCTAGGGGTGCGGTGGTTGCAGTCAAAAAGGAATGCCAGGTTATAGTGTATGCAGTTTATAGTACAGTATGTACAATGATGGTAATATACAGATTCAAATAAGTGAGTGTAGTGAGGTGGCTTTACGCGAATGGCATGGTCATACTGATGAGTCTTCCTGAACCACTGCACCTTTCCCCTTATGTATTCCCCTTAATATCAAAGCAAAACACCAAGTCATCAAATAAAGACACGAAGATAACAAAACAGTTATATTAATGATCCTGCTTGTGCTATCTCTGTAAGCATATCACACCGGGTTCACCTTTGTATCAGTCTGAGCGCTGACCCCTAGGTGTCCAGATCTTTAGTCAGCATGCTACCACCAAAGACACCAATGCCAACTTGTTTCCCATGACAACAGCTTTCTAGCAGTACAAAAACATGATTACACATGATTTCCCTTTGGGGCACTTCTGTAAACCACCTTACAACTGGAAACGTTGTCCAAATATTTGTTTTCCCAATCAGTACAATGGTCAAATAAAAAATTTCAATTACTTTACATGTATTTTTTAAACAATTATATATATATATATATATATATATATATATATTTACTTTCATATATATATATATATATATATAACTTTAAAACTTTCTCATTACACTCACCCTGCATGTGTCACCATGCAGGGCGATCAGCCTCAGTCCAGTGCTTCCAGCAGAACTACTTTTTACCTCTTGGAAGAAAGGCTTGCCCATATTGGTGTAGTTCTCATTGATCTCACAGGCCACCACACGGCCATCCTGGGGAAGAGCCAGGGCCATGCTGAGAGCATTGTACCCTGTGTACATTCCTGCAGGGAGATACAACACCATCTCTCTTAACACAGCTAACACACACTCACACATGCACACAAACACACATACATGCGCACACATACATACCTACATACACAAACACAGTCACACATATACATACAGTGAGCTCCGTTATGTTTTGGACAAAGATATGTTTTTAATAAAATTTAATAAAAGTAGTAGTTTTATGCATTTTAGTTTCACCATATTGAAATTACAGGACTTCTTATACATAGTCCCTGTATTTTTAGGGCAGGATAATGTTTGGGACAAATGGCTTTACAGGTGTTTCCGATTAGTCAGGTGCTTTCAATTGCTTCTTTAGTGCAGATGTAAGAGAGCTTTCAGTATCTAGTCTTGATTCTAGTTTTTGATTGCCTTTTGAGTAACTGGCGTTTGTTAACACGAGGACCAGAGTGGTGCCAGTGAAAGTCAAGGAAGCCATTATGAGGCTAGGAAAAAAGACCCTAGGACCCTAGGTTTACCAAACTCAATTGTTATGGAATTCCATTGAGAAGAAAGAGAACCAGTGAGCTCAAAAATTGCAAAGGGGCTGGTAGGTCATTGAAGAACTCTACAGCTTGTTATGACCACTCTCTGAATGACCATAACATCAGCAATGCTTGTTCTCCTCATGTCCGCATTAGTTTCCCCCGGTCTTCTGCATGGTTTCCCTCCCACAGACCAAAGACATGCAGGCAGACTAATTGGAGACTATACATTGGAGTGTGTGAGTGAATGGTGTGTGAGTGAATGGAATGTGTGAGTGAATGGTGTGTGTGTGAGTGAATGGTGTGTGTGAGTGACTGGAGTGTGTGAGTGAATGGTGTGCGTGTGAGTGAATGGTGTGTGCACAGCGACAGATTGGCAGCCTGTCCAGGGTGTATTCTTGCCACTCGCTCCAGCATCCCAAGCCCAGGATAAGCGGGTATGGATAATGGATGGATGAAGAAAAACCCGCAAAAAACCTTCCGTCAGATCAGAAACACTCTTCTAGAAGCAGGTGTGAATGTGTCAGTAACTACTGTCTACAGAAGACCTCACGAACAGAACTACAACGGCACAATGCAAGACGCAAACCACTAGTTAGCTGAATATATAGGAATACCTAAAAGAGCCTGCACAATTTTGTAAAAAGGTCTTGTAGACTGATAGTACCAAGATTAATTTGTATCAGAGTAATGGCAAGAGCAATGTGTGTAGGTCAAAAGGAACTGCACAAAGTCCAAAGCATCTGTGAAACATGGCGGTGGGGGTGCTATGGTTTGGGAAAGTATGACTGGTAAAGGTACTGGCTCACTTGTCTTCACTGATGATGGAACTGCTAATAGCCACAGCCAATTGAATTATAAAGTGTACAGAAGCATCTGATCTGCTCAAGTTCAACCATATGCCTCAAAACTCATTGGACAGCGCTTCATCCTACAGCAAGACAATGACCCCAAACATACTGCTAAAGCAACAAAGCAGTACTTCAAAGCTGAAAACTTGAAAATGATTGACTGGCTAACATAACATAACATATATATTTATACTCAATACTTTCTGCAATATATCCCAGCATCCTGCTCACCTTTTTTCTTACTGCTACTGCACAGTGCCTAGAACCTAAAAGGTTTTGATCAACTAATACTCACAAGTTATTTTCATATTGAGAACATTCCAATTTTGTTTTGTTTTTTCCACCCATAAAGTAATCCTGCCGAATATTTTTATTTTTCACATGTAGAACTTAAATGTGGCTATATAAAAAATATATTTGCCAGGTTGCCACCCGCTTCAGGATTTTATTTAAATGTGCTTGGATTACTTTATTAGATTCCAAACAAGCTGGGCCTCCCAGTTTTGTATCATCTGCAAATCTGACTAATGTACTTTCTATGTCCCTGTCAAGGTCATTGATATATATGAGGAAGAGCAGTGGTCCAAATCCTTGTGGGACTCCACTTCCCACAGTTCCCTGCTCAGATAATATCCCTTCTACTACTACTGTGTTCTACCACGTAGCCAGTTCCGAATCCACTCTGAAATATGTACTCAAATTCCTACTGTCTTCATTTTACTAACAGGCCTTTTATTTGATACCTTATCAAATGCCTTTTGGAAATCTAAGTATATAATACACAAGCCTTGTTATAATCAAAACACTTGGTAGCTTCTTCAAAGAATACTAAAAGGTGGCCGTCTGGGTAGTGTAGAGGTATAAGCACTTGCCTACCACCGCAGATACCTGGGTTCAATCCCCAGCAGTGGTACTTCCGGCTTGGTCAGACGTTCCTATGAACCCAATTGGCAGTGTTTGTGGGTGGTGAGGGTATGAGTCCTGATCGTTGCATTAGCGACTCCTACTGGTTGGTCAGGGCGCCTGTTCAGAAGGGAGGGGATCTGGGGGAGATAGCATGAACCTCCGCATGCATTACGCTCTCCCAGTGAAACTCCTCGTTGTCAGGTGAAAAGAAGTGGCTGGAGACTCCACAAGTATCGGAGGCTGGCGTGTGGTATTCTACACCCTCCCCAGACCGACAGAGGATAGCCCATCGGCCAGGACTGTGATACACATGGGGAATTGGTATAACAACTAAATTGGGGAGAAAATTTCAACAACAAAAAAAATAAAAATAATAAAGAGGTTTGTTAGGCATGCCTTTCCCTTGCGAAAACCATGCTGGCTATCCTTTAGGAAGTTACTATTTTCAAGAAATACTTCCAACTTGCCTCTAATGATGGAATCCAATATTTTACATGTGATGAAAGTTAAACTGACAAGCCTGTTTCCAGGATCAGTACGGACCCCCTTCTTATATATTGGTATATTATATTACCTTGTTTCCAGCCCTCAGATATTTCTCCATTTTCTAAGGACTGTCTAAATATACCTGCCAGTGGTTTAAAGATGATCACACCTAACTCTTTGAGTACTTTTGGTATATGTCATCAGGGCCTGCTGTCTTATTTGTCTTTAGTTTAAGTAATTCATTCAGTACTTCTTTATCATCTATTTTTAAACATCTGGCCAGGGACAGCAGATGAAAACTAGCCTTTCAAGCTAACTCTGGCTCATTTACAGTTTAACTGTTGATTGGTGTGCATTGTCCCTGAAAAATAAACCAATAAAAAAATAAAAATATTTCAATATCTAATAAGACATTCTGAGTATTGAATATGCTTTCCAGTCTATTCGTAACCTCTTCTCTAGTAAAACTCTCAACAAACTATTTAAGGCATCAGCCAACTCATTCACTGGATCTCAATGAACATGCATTTCTTATGCTTAAGAGAAAACTTAAAACACCTTGAGCCAAAAAACAAGCAGGAGCGGAAGATGACTCCAGTACAGGCCTGGCAGAACCTCACCAGAGATACTCAGCACCTGGTCATGTCTGTGGGTTACAGACTTCAAGCAGTCATTGTATCCAAAGGATATGCAACATTAAACATGACTACTTTCATTTACATAATATCAATATGTTCCAAACATTATGGAACCTTGAAATAGGAGTCTGTGTGTAAAACGTGCTGTAATTTCTACATTGTGAAACCAAAATGTAAAGAAATACCCTTAAATAAAATCAGAGAATGTGCACTTTAACCACACGAGAACTTGATTACAAATAAAAAATTGTGGAGTACACAGCCAAATCAAGCCTTTGTTCTGAACATTATGGAGATCACTGTATAAGTATATATATAAAATCAGAAATGACTCATTTGTAATTAATTTCTGAGACACTGAGGCACAAAGTCCATTAGAGCACGGTTACTGCCAAAAGAAGATGGATAGATTTTTTAATGTACCTATTTCTATGGTGTTTTTGGCTTTAATCAGTTTTATCAGGTTGGCCATGAGCTGAGCTTCTACACTCGTTACTAACATGCCGGACCAAGGATCTTCAAGCGTTTTCTGCAAAACAAGAAATACATACAGTAGGCTCGAACGTGTGTGGAAGCTGCTGATATCCAAGGGTGCTGTGCCACTTTTTTCTTGAGTATCGCAGTCTCAGACACCATGCACCACAGAAAATAGTTCACAACAAATATGAGATTATGTGTCATTTTCAGACAAGGACACACACACTGTTCCACCAGTACTTTGCCTGCTAATACTTACTCTCCACAAGAGGGAGCTGAGTTGCTTACTTTAGTTTAGTTTTAGTTTAGTTTCACACAAGGTCCATGAGGCTTCACGTCTAAAAATGGGATAATATACACAACTTCTTAAGACATAATATTGGTGCACAGACTGCTTTGGAGTTACTTGGTGTATTTTCTTGCTTTAAACCCTTTGAGTGCCCAAAACCAGCCATTATGAATGGCAAGCACCTGCTCATCCTCATACACAGAAACTACCTGGGATATGAAAAGCATACACTAAAACAGAAATAATGTAATTAAAAAGAAAACTCCTGAGAACAAGCTGTGAAATGGCACTTTAAAATGCCTTTTTGAGTCTTACATGTCTGTTATGTTTTAGTTTTACTCTGAGAGGGTGGTAACTGCCTGCGTGTGCTTGTGTGTGTTTGTGTGTGTGTGCGTGTGCGTGTGCGTGTTTGAGAGTGATCAAAATCTTACCAATCTGAGTTTCTCCAGTACTGGTGGTTCCCTCATTGAATTGTTGAGAACATATTGCATGATGGGAGTATCTACGCTGAAATATTTGGGTCTGCATTTTCCTTATGAAAGAAAATAAACAAGTACACAATGGCATTGAAGAATACAGGGATACTTCAATTATTTTCATATCAGCTTTACAATCAAAGATCCAGGAAGACAATTTTCAAAATAAAACTGAAATGTGTAAACCAAAACTCTTGAATCTTTTACCTTTCCTATTTAAGTAAAGAACACAATTTAATATCATTTGCATTACATAACTTCAATTGAAAAGCATGATCACAATGATATTTTAAGGGCAGAACCATAATTATAATAGGCTGTGTGACATTTGTATCCGTAAACTACAGAATGTTAAATATATAATTGTACTGCATATTCAGCTCTGAAAATGAACAATTGTTTTAGGCCTAACAGAGATATCTAAATACATTAAAGATTTAATTAATTTGCCAAGACAATGACTCGTAATTGCAGTTGTTATTGTAGCTGCTTTGCTAGTAGGCTGTTTTCTGAAATAGCCCGCAACTCCCAATATCCCTTATCTAACAAATACTGTATGTTCAGAGTCTATTGCCACATAATGTACGTCATCAAAAATTATTATGCAAGTTCACCCTCCCCCAAATTCAATATTTTCTCTTCTCAAAGGTCAGCAGTGTATATCAGAAATGGAATTCTAAACATGTCCTCATTTTGTAATAGCCTATTAGCCCAAGCAACTAGCACACCATAATTTAATACATTGTTAATATCACTGTAACAAATTG
This sequence comes from Anguilla anguilla, assembly GCF_013347855.1. Lineage (NCBI taxonomy): Eukaryota > Metazoa > Chordata > Actinopteri > Anguilliformes > Anguillidae > Anguilla > Anguilla anguilla. The sequence continues at coordinate 5,067 of NC_049218.1, read as the reverse complement.
TGTTTCAGTTTCAGTGTGCACTGTAAAATGGCTAAATGTTCACAAATAAATTGCCCAGAAGTTGCATATAAAATGTTGATGTCGTACATGGAGCATTCAACTTTAAATTAACTTCCCCTGACATTCAGAGAAGCCTTGACGGCTAGCATAGTTAAATAGACATAGCGCAAATAATACGGTGATATACTGAATGTCCACTTATAATTGACAGTGTGACTTTAACGTTACTTTATCAAGAAATTGTTCATTTTAAAATGCTTACCAGTCAATGCAAGAAAGAAACAAATGCAAAACACAGTCTTGAGTCTTGAAACCATTCTGTTGCTACAAACGAAAATACGAAATATTTGGATCAACAGGTAGAGAAGCACTATAGAGACTACAGTATGTTGATAGTCAAAACAGGGGTATTTAAGTACTTGCAGACTGGGTTGGGACTGACTGAGATTGGCTGTCTTTCGTGTCAATATGTAGAGGCGGGACATATGTTAAAACAGAGATATCTTTTTTACAGGATAGTTTTAGAATATCATGTGAACAAACAGCTTAACATACACATTTTATATGATTAGTCACAGTCTTGATGCATGATGTAGAAAGATGATTTAATATCAGGGAGTTAATCAAAGGTTGTGGATTTTCACAGAAGTTTCCAGATCAAGTATGAAGTATCAACACATTAATAACATTCATCATCACAGATAAAGGCAACTGTCACCAAATGGAGGCACATTTATCATCCCCAAGTCAAATGATAGCTATAAAGCATTCACAGAAAGTTATAACCTAATATGTTCCAAATAGTGGCCATTATCAAGTCATCCAGGGGACAGATGTAATCTAGCCAGATAAATTAATCACAGTGTAGCATTAAAAAAAGTGATATAGGAAGTGAATCCAAGTCCAAGGAGGTGATTGGAGACCATGGCCATGTCCAAATCAGCATGCTTGCCTACTGATTACTACCACCTGGTGTTACTAGAGGTCCTGAATTGTAGACAAATGTGCTGATTTGGACACAGCCTGTGTGAAATTCTGCAACTTCTGAGATGGAATATGTATAAAAAAAAAATAAATAAATAAAAAAAAAGACACCACTCAGCATCAGCTTTGTGAATGTGGTGTTCACAGCACAGTGGCAAAGAAGCAGTTTCTGAATCTACACACAAGAGGCAGTACAAACACACAATGGTGATCCTTACCTGTACTTAAAACCAGGTTTGGTGGCAAGATGAAATATACACTTATACAATATATTGAGGGGCATGTGTGAAGCTGAAGTGCTGAATCTTGTGTTGAGAAGGATGTGCCCATCTGTCCAATGTAGAAGCTGTAATTTCACAAATTGTATACAGGGGCATTTTGAGGGGGAAAGTATGATTAGGACAGTAAAAGCTTGGCTAGAAATCAGACATCCAGTATGGCAGTAACATTAAATTTATTAGGACATTTTTGAGGAACTCAATGTCCTGCAGAACTCATGTCCACGGTATTGAATGACCTTTGCAGTCGAAACTCTGATTATATAGCACAAACAATCCATCTGATAAAGAAAACTCTTTTTTCCTAATGTACACCACACTTTTCCCACACTGATTACTTCCTACTGGACTATCGCCCAGTGACAATGGTCCTGCATATCAAAGATCACAAACACAGGAGTAGGAGAAATTAAAAAACATTTTCAAATTATACCAGAGAAGTATCAAACCTTATAATATCACATGGAAACATGGCACAATTGAAGTGAAAAGGAGACTGACAAAAAAATGCAGAGTAACAATGAGCAGAGTACAAAACACTAACAAGAAAAAAGCAAAACAGGATTTTTTAAAAACAACAAATATACAACTATTTCTGGAATACACGGTTGCTTTGTGGATTTACATGTCAGATTCTCCTTGATAAATTATTTGTCTTAAAAAACAGCAAAGACTTTGCTGCCAGCTTATCCAAAATGTTCAAATTTGAATTTTAAATACTTTAAAATTATGCCTTAACGGGGCAGCATGCCCCATACCTATACAGAACAGAAAGTTTGGCACTTTTCAGGGTTTCTTACAGAAATAACCACAATGAACACAGATTCTCAGCCCTTAAAAACATTAATTTCTGTACCTTCTGACCTCATGTCAACAGACAGAATTCACAAACAACTTCACACGTCCGCGCAATAAAGCCCAAACTTGGATTTTGTGTTTTTCCCTGTTTCTTCTTTTTCCTGCCTGATTACAGCACAAATGCCCCGGGTCCACAAATAATATGTTTATAATAATTGGTTATACTTTGGTTTTCCAAAAGAGTTTTTTTTAAATTTATTTACATTTTATATGATCTACTCAAAAGATTTTCAGTTTTAGCTTATTTTGGTTTGTTGATATTAATTAAGGTTTTTGGTGAATTATATTTTTGTTTCTGAAAATTTTACATCAGTATGGTACCTCATCATCAGAATCATCATGTGTTTTGGCCTTTAAACCCTACACACTCTCCTCCGAGGCGGCCAGCCTGGGGTGATAACGCATAACTTGTGTCCCATGTGTAACTGGGTTAGGGTCCAAGTATCAGGCAAAGAAATTTTGGTTTTGCTATTGTAGTTTATTTTATTTTATTTACTTGTTTATTTTTTAGGTCCTAGATGCTTCCTGCAGAGTTTTTAATTTTCCATCAAGCGGAGGGTAAGTGTTAATAATCCTAACTTTTGTTTTTCTTTTTCAGATTTTGGTATCTCCTAAAGGATTTTTTGAGTTCTCATCGAAATACTTAAGATAAGTATAATTCTTTTTAAACTGTTTTTTAGGTCCAGCTTTCTTCTACATGCCCCACTGGTCTTCTCCCGAAATGCAACAATTTAGGGGGGTGAAGAAATTTGAAAGAGCCTAAACTGGTTTTAGTGAGTCCAATTCACATGTGTAGTGCATGATGGTCTGGTGTGTGAGTGGTGCTAGTCACCGACAGAAAATTGGGCACCATTTAAGTTCTGTGGCCCCAGACCACCACACCCTGCATGCTGTCCAAGTGGACTCAGGGGGGCTGGATACTTACCTTGCTAGACCCAAGTGGTTTTTGTTAACACCGCTAGGTAGCCCAACCACCGAGTCAAGCCTGAGAAGGGTCTACATCTTGGGGCCTGCTCCAGTCTCGCCCAGATCAGATACAAGCGATACATACCAGTTTGGGTTAACCTAGAGATGGGGGCGATTAGGGAATTAAAACAAAACAATCAGTGGGTAAAGTGACAACAGTATGAACTGGGGAATCACAATTAACATTCGGGCCCCGCCAGGAATAGTCTGTGGCTGCATAGCTACTAGGACAGGGATCGAGAGCCCATGAAGTCATGAGGGGACAACCACACCCGCCTATCAAGAGCCAGCCCGTGTAAAGTGGGGTCACTCCTACTAGCTGGAAGCGGGCCAGAGCATATTACTTCCAAACACATCTTTTTAGCCACTGCACACAATGATTGTTGAGGTGGACAAGATGTGGAAATTATTCTTCTCTGCTGAATTAAATAGCTGTGGTAAAAATCTCCAATCTCCATGGGGCACCCGGTAAGAATGCATGAAAACTTCTGTCTCTTCAATATAGTTGAATACAACCTGCTTCCTTTGTCCACAGAGATGGTGTGCGTGTGTGGTTCTATAAACATACAAAACAATGGCATAACATCAATCACAAATGTACTATAATAATAATGCTCCATTAACAGAATTACTATTAACATACATGTAATATTCCCTTTTTGTATGTCATTCATGTCATTCACACATTTAATTAACAGTGAACTCCAATATTACATACAAGCAATATGAAGCTCTGAAACTAACCAGTACAATGGTCAGCGAGTAACACTCTCAGTTTAAGATAATAATCAGAGTAAACTGACAACAATGAATAAGGTAACGTATAAACGCGAACTTATATTCGAATCATTAGTCTAGAATAGAAGTAAACTCACATACTGATGCACGCACACGGGTCTCTGACTGACGCTGTGCAATACTTCACCGAGAACAGCAATATTTCTAATATTCAACAATGGATGCTGCAGATTCTGAACTGCGCTTCTCCTAACCTGAACTGTGCATCTGATTGTGTCGTCGATACTATTTCGCGTTTCGGGTAAGCGTATCTTTACTTAATTTGTTTTTGCTGTTGTTAGTTAGAGAACATAGTTGTGCGTTAGTTCAGATAATCGCTCTTTAATTTGTCTCAACTGTTGCTAGTTAGAGAACATGGTTGTGCGTTAGTTCAGATAATCGCTCTTTAATTTGTCTCAGTTGTTACTAGTTAGAGAACATAATTGCGCTTTAGTTGAACAGTGTATGCAGTCACGTGATACTGTTAAATAGCCCTGTATTGACTTGCTAATAGCAAGAATTTGCTTCACCTGGTGCTATTCTGCCCTAACGAGCTCAGTGCAATTACATAATTGCCACCCCCTATTTTTAAACTCCAACTGAGGCTGCCGGAGGCGTAGGCAGTCTGGTCGTCAGTTTGTCATGTGCTTAACCCTGATTCCCTTGTGTGCATTGCCTCGCTCCAGACGGGCCATCTACCGCAGGCGCAACAGGTCTAACCTGGTCTACCCACCCCCGTCCACATTTCAGGAACTCGATGTTGTGGGTGAACTATGGAACTGTCAGTCAGCTGTCCCAAAAGCTGACTTCATTACTGCCTTTTCTGTCTATATGTGTGATGTTTTTATCTGCTGCTGTAACACCCAAATTTCCCCACCTGGGGATTAATAAAGTCTCTTATCTTAGCCAAAGCAAAGTCTCTTGACTTCCTGGCTCACAGAGTAACCACAATTGCAGTAGGAGAATTTTAACGGATTGTTAATTTTTCTTAATTGTGCATTTGTTGGTCTGAGGGATTAGTTATCCTGATAAGAAAGGGTTGTAGATGAAGAAAAAGCCACATATTGACATAAAAATGAACAGTTTGTTAGAATTGCGGTATTGCATTGAGCTTTGCAAACAACATGCCTAACCGACAGGATAGAGTTTGAAAGCACTGGTCTGCAACATCAGTAGCAAGCAATCACTGCATTGTTAATTCAAC